>NW_018253590.1:66026-84527 GCF_001263595.1 Phalaenopsis equestris
GATCACTTGAACCCACATTGAACCTATGCATTAAAGATGGCCTAACCACCCCAAAGTCATCAAATTAACTCCACCTCAGCCATGAATTGGACCCTAGTGACCAGCCAAAACCTCTTAAAATCGCCTAAACTAAGCCTTGGACCAAAGGTCCCCTAAATCAAGGGATTTAATGTCATATTTGCCTAAGCCTTAGATATTTTTTGCCAAAACAAAGCCTAAAATCATTAAATTGTTGTGACATATTCCCCTGGGTTCCCTGAGCTCTTACCCACCTCCCCCTGGCCGGCCGGCCGGCCTATTGGTTGGAAAATGGCCAAACCAAGATCCACCCCCATGGGATTAAACCTAATTTAAACCTGGAGGCCACATCATCCAAATTGAAGCTTAGAGCCTCTTTGCCCTCCACCTAGGCAACACATTCCACCGTCCAATTGGCCATGACGGTCATCTCAAGCCATTTTTTTTATAAAAGCTCCCCTCCATGACGATGGAGGGAGAGCTAAAAATTACTCTAAGAGACTTCCCCAAATTGATTACAAAGCCTCTTTAAGACCTCCTGAGTGCAACCTAACCACCACATTGCCCTGAATCCCCTTGTCGGAGCCCAATTTTTGAGCTCAAAACCTTGCCGGAGACAAGACAAAACTCCTCACACCTCTAAACTCCACCAAACTCAAATTAAACTCACCTACACTTTCACAACAGTGAAAGGAGCTCAAACCCCATCAAATTCCCCTCTCACAGAGCCTCACCATAGCTCTAGACCAACACCCAAATCCGGTCGTGATCGAAATCATATATATGCCTCACACCAAGACCAGAGACTCAATCCCTAGACTCTTTGGATCACAACAAATGTGCCAAAACTCTCTGATCGAAGCTTCACTTCTCAGAGAAAAAGGTATAAAATCTCTCCCCCTCCCGAGCCTATTTTGATTCTCCATTTAATTAGGCTTAATTTAATTGCATGATTGCCGTATGGATGTGTTCGTCCCACTTAGATGAGTCCATAGTATCAAACCCAAAGTGATTTAGTTTAGTCTAGGTCGAGATCTTAAGGTTTTAGTGTGGACGATCATGAGGTCACCCTATCGGGGACGATGACGGGGAGCCATTTGATCAAGGATGTATCGAATGGATGGAGGAGATTGATCCACACAGCGCTTCGGAACATAAACCGCGGGCCGAGTCAGTGCTGAGGTGGATGGTGAATTCAAATAAGAGCGCGTCGCGTGGAGTTCGGAGCTGCCTAGGATCACCCCATCAAATTCCCCTCTCACAGAGCCTCACCATAGCTCTAGACCAACACCCAAAAATTGGCCATGATCAAAATCATACATAGATCATATCTATGCCTCACACCAAGACCATAGACTCAATCCCTAGACTCTTTGGATCACAACAAATGTGCCAAAACTCTCTGATCGAAGCTTCACTTCTCAGAGAAAAAGGTATAAAATCTCTCCCCCTCCCGAGCCTATTTTGATTCTCCATTTAATTAGGCTTAATTTAATTGCATGATTGCCGTATGGATGTGTTCGTCCCACTTAGATGAGTCCATAGTATCAAACCCAAAGTGATTTAGTTTAGTCTAGGTCGAGATCTTAAGGTTTTAGTGTGGACGATCATGAGGTCACCCTATCGGGGACGATGACGGGGAGCCATTTGATCAAGCATGTATCGAATGGATGGAGGAGATTGATCCACACTGCGCTTCGGAACATAAACCGCGGGCCGAGTCAGTGCTGAGGTGGATGGTGAATTCAAATAAGAGCGCGCCGCGTGGAGTTCGGAGCTGCCTAGGATCTACATGGTGCAGCGCTATTTAAATAGATAAATAGGGATTTTCCCTATTTATTTAAATACCCTTAACTTAAAAAATTCATATCGTGGTGTAGAAAAATTACAAAAATAAAATAAAAATACCCTCTTGCTCAGTAAACAGAGGAAAATAATGTGGAAATAATTTTAAGTCCATTTGATGCATATTTTATTTTTAATTAATTGAACACTGATTTGAATGTTTTAATTCTCCATGCATGTAGGAACATTATCATGGCTTGAAATTTTAGCATGTTGTTGTCTCTATTTTAGTGAACATCCTCTGATTTTTCAAAAGTCAGAGAAGGTTCCTAGACAAAGATCCATATTTTTCAAGTTTGTATCTTTAATTTGTATAAATTAATCATGATAATTAGCATGTTGATTCGAAAATTCCAACAAAATTTTGGAAGGTCCACCATGACCCAAGGAGCTTTTGGAAATACATTCATGAGTTAAGTCATTTAAAATGTACTTAATTTTCATAAACTCTAAATCATTAAGAAAATTAATTTTGAAAAAATACAAACAAATACAAACAACAAAATGACACAAAATGACTTGATTTTTAATCTCCATTATTTTTCAGGTTCTAGAGAACTCACCATAAAAAAAATCAAAGCATTTTAAGTTCATTTGATAACTTAAATTGATTTTTCAAGTTAATTAACATTATAGACACTAAAATGAATTTTAAAAATCAAAATATAACTTGAAAAACTATAAAACTTGGTTTTTTAAATTCTCTGTGATCAAGGATATTTTCTAAAAATAAAATGATTTTTAAAATAAAAACTTGATTTTTAGCCTATTTTAAATATTTAAATAATTAAAAATCATTAAAAATCACAAAAATAATAAAACTCATGAAAATGTTCTAAATTGCTTCCTAAGCACTTATGAATAATTAAAATATTTTCCTGATTTTCTAAATAAAGAAACTGAATTTCAAAGCTTAAAAAAATAATTTTTAAAGACTAAAAGTGATTTTTCACTAAAAATAATTCAAATAAATCAAATAAAATTTAGAAAAATATAAAATCTTCTTCTTTGAGTTCTCTAACCTTAGGAAGACTTTTCAAAAATACAAAACTTAATTTTCCTCATTTGAAATATTTTATATTTAATAAATACCCCAGAACTTAAAATAATTCTTAAAATTTACATAAAATTAAAAAAATCATGAAATTTGGTCCAAAGGCTTCTCCAGTCTAAGCTTACCTCTAGTAAAAATTTCAATGGATTATGATTTATCTTGGTCAAGTTAGGAATTTTCTTTGAAAAATCCTATTTTTGCATGAAAATAAATATATAAAATAAATTAAATTTTGAAAAATCACATTTTCTCCCCTGATGTCTTAATTGACCCATGAATGAGGTAGAATAAAAATTTCAAAGTCATTTGAATTGAATTTGACAAATTATGAAGTGTTAGAGCCTTAGGGGCAAATATGTATTTTTTGAAATTTAGCCTTAATTAACATTTAGGCTTAATTTAAAGAAGAAAATGGGTAACCTCTGATCTTAATTTGGATATCTGAAACATAAGGGGTTAATTGGTAGAAACCAACCTTACTTTCCAAATTGAAAAGAGAAGTTAATAAATTTCTAAATTATTAAAATTTGGAAGTTTATTAAAATTAAATGATCCTAGATTTAGGGGTATGATTTTGAGTGTGAATAACTAATCAATTTAATACCCCTATTTTGGTCTTTAAATAAAATTTAAATCATGAATTATGACCACCTAAAGCTTAATCTTTTCAAAGTTAATTAAGACACTTACCTATACCTAGGTCTTAAGGGCTTAAGTAGTGACTTAGGCTAAATCAAGTTTCATTTAAATAAGGATTAGAAAAGTAAACATCATTTAAAATTAAAACATCTTTCAAACACTACAAGCCCAATTATAACCAAAATTTGGCCAAGTGTTCCAATAACACTAACTTGTCTCTTTAAGGGTCTTCACCCACATAATTTTCAAAATTAAATTACAAATGATAATTACCTTAATCTTAGGGATGATTAAGACATCAATGTTCATTGAGTGTTAGGGTGTTTTATAGGATGAATTATTAAGCAACATAATAAGTTTAAAAGAACTCAGGATTTTCCATCAAGCAGCAAGAGAGTAGCACGAACCTGCTTCTTTCTCTAGATTTGTTGGATACCTCGGAGATCTACTAAACTTAATATGTTTTGCTTGGCAACATCATCCTTAATTATACTCCTAAGGACCCACTAAGATATGACCTAGGGTTAGGTAGGTCGTCAAAATTCTACTTCCCTATTTCATATAAACTGCCTTAACATGCCTTTTGAGTTTTAGGTGGTGGAACGAGAAGACTCGCCAGGTACGCTTTTACAGTTTTCAGCATTGTCTTTCTTGTACTTTCATACTGTGCTTTTATACCTGAAAACTTGCATGCTAAACAATAATGTAACCTTGCATGAAAACTAAAACTATCAGGATAGCCACAAAACTGAAACTAAAATTAAAATCTACCAAGATAAAATTCACCGCCACAACATTCAAAATATAAAACAACTCAAAATTTAATCACAAACATCACACAAAACTACAATTACAAATAAATTAAGATGTCTCTATCGGATGATCGAGAATTCCTTGGAGGAGGTAACCTACAGTTGCTAAGCTAACGAGGCTTCCCATGATCTAAATGAAATTATGGAACTCATTAAGTTGAGTTTAGTAAGTTCATTTGGACTAAGTGAACCTAATAGAAAATAGTGATGCCAAAACGAGGGAACCATAGGATCCTAACCGGTGTCGCTCTAATCAACCTTAACATGCCTACCTAAAATTTAAAGAACTTAAACCATAAGGCCACCTAATTTGACAGTATAACACACTAGAAAACTCAAACTCATCGCGGCGAGGAGCTTGGAGCTAGCATAGTGGGCAGCATGGCCATCTTCAACAAAAAAACCTGTCTTCCTCAGCTAAACCAATCTTCCTTTCTTAGACTTAAACAACAAAGTCATAGGACTTCGAGATTGCTTGCTTATGCAACGTAAATCCTCACCTTATCTTTAGGCCTTTAATATAAGCCCTAACTCGTCTTAGGATTGTGAGATTGTCATTTGTCACGAACTAAATCCTCACATCTTCCACGCTATTTCTGTGATAGTTTCACACAAATGTAAGCCTTAACTAATAAAATTGGCAGGATGAAACACTTAAACATTTCTCCTCAAAATTGAAGCCAAACATTAGGATAGCTTGGGATCCATGACATCCCTTAGTTCTTCTTCCTTTGGACTCTACAACAAAATGTTCCAAATTTGAACCAATCCCCTTTCACACCTCTAACTCCGATTTCAGTTGAAAAGTCCTACCCTTTGAAACTCCTTGAATATAATATTTCTGGATTTTTATCGAGAGTCTTCTTAGGTGACTTTAGTCATTTAAGATGTAATTAATTATAGGGTCTTGCCCTTATAGGAAGCATGTCCGAACCCAACTTAAACCCTATTTAATTTTTTATATTAAATATAGGAACTTGTCGGCAAATATAAAGGTTTTGCAGACCAAACGGATGTCATATATTTTTTAGATTGAGCCTCATCCTCAAGTCATGTGTTTTTCATTTGGGATAGATACAGGGTTTGAGGTAAAGCGCTCTTTCATTTAAACTATGAAAAATATGGGGTCAGTTTGATTTCATACTTTTCTAAACTTCAACGTCCTTCCGAAGCGGGCGACTAGATTTTGATTCTGGTGACCGACATCTTCTTACGGGCAACTCTCGAACCAAAAATAACACCGACAACCTTCCATTAAACCTCCTAAACTTTTGAGCCACCTCCCATGGTCGCCCGGCCTAGTAGTTGGAAAACTCAATACTGAGAAGCCCTTTCTTAGCTCAAACCCAAAATTCTACCCATCTAATGTGGCTCATTCTCATTGGTGAATTGTGCCACTCAACCCTCCACCTAAGCAATCTTTTCCACCCCTTGGCTTGGCTTGTTGGCCACCATGGTCATGGTTATTTAAACACAAACTCTCACGGTCAAAGAGAGGGTGCTGCCAATTCCTTGGGAAGGCCCCTTCAAATTGCTTTCATAGCTTCCCCAGACCTTTCTATGCTCATCACAATCAAATTCCAGTTATTTCCCCCACTATAAATCCCTAATTTCAAGCTTGAAATCCAAGGTTTTTTTCTGTCGAACACCACAAACCTTAAAATTTATTGTTTTAAAAGCTTCCCCAGACCAAACGAGGAAGTTCTCCATCAAAACCCCTCTCTCCCAAGCACTATAGCCCACTCCTAGCCCAAACTCTTGCCACCTATTGATTGAACTCCTAGCCAACATCAATTTTAGCTTGAAGCAGCACTTAGAGGATGTTCGTGGAATTAAGGCGAAGCTCAACAACAAACCCAATCGAGATCTCACCTCTTGGACAAAGATATAAGCTAAAATCCTTAAAATGTTGCTCAATTCACCAATTGTGAAGATAAGTTCATTTCACATGCTTTTAAACATATGGATATGTTCATCTTGATTAGATGATAGGATCAAACTATGAGTGATTTGGTTGAGGATCGAGTGAGATTTAAACTTTTAGTGTGAACGGTTCTGAGTTTAGATCAGATGGGGATGATGAACTGATGTCGTTCATTCGCGTGTGTATTGATCCAACAACGGAGGAGTCAGACGAGGAGATACAACATAAAGTATGGGTCGAGTCAACATTGAAGCAGATGGCGACGTCGAATGGGAGCGAGCCGCTTCAACTTTCGGAGCCGCTGAGGAAGGACGTGGCGTTGCGTAGATAAGTAGGAAATTAAGGCATTTTTTATTTAAATAAATGTAGAAACTTTAAAAAATCATAATTTGGTTTACAAAAATCATAAAAATAAAATAAAAATACCATGATGCTCAATATATAGAGGAGAATATTGTGGACAAAAAATCAAAATCATCTAACTTATATTTATTTTTAAATTAATTAAATATTCTAAAACTTATTTAAATCATAACTGAATAAATATTAACAACCATTACTTGAATTTTGGAAAAATAAAATAAAAACTTTATTATGCTCAATAAATAGAGGAGAATTTTGTGGATGAAAAATCAAAATCATCTACTTATATTTATTTTTAAATTAATTAAATATTCTAAAAGTATTTAAATCATAACTAAATAAATATTAATAACCATTACTTAAAATTTGGAAAAATAAAATAAAAATACAATGATGCTCAATGAATAGAGGAGAATCTTGTGGACAGAAGATCAAAATCATCTAACTTATATTTATTATTGAATTAATTAAATATTCTAAAACTTATTTAAATCATAATTAAATAAATATTAATAACCATTACTTGAAGTTTGAAGATTTTATTCTTCATGTGGTTATGAGTGTTCTTTAATTTTTCCAAGTCAAAGAACACTCCCAACGCCAAATGCCCTAATTTTCAAGCTAGTCACCTATTAAAATAATTATATAAATTAAAATATAAATAAAAAAATATGGGGCTTGCTTTGGTTGGTTTGTTATGGTCAGAGTATCTTAGGAAAAATATAAAATGAGTTTAAATAATTAAGTTTATTATTTTATGTAATTAAGTCACTAAAATTCATAAAAAAATGAAAAAAAGATTATAATCCAAAAAATCACAAAAAAGGGTCCACGGTGAAGATAATGAACATATTAAGCCTTTGTAAAAAATTGAAACCCGTTTGAAATACATTTCATATCAAAATTCATTTTCCAAAGTAAATGAGATTTTTGTACTAAAATAATTATAATAAATAAAATATAATTAAGTAAATTATGAAAAGTAGTTTGTAGTGTTTTTTGTGACCACAGGTACTTGAGAAAATAAAATTGATGTTAAAATAAGTAGTTCATTTTTTAGGTAATTTATATTTTAAAAATAATTAAGAATAATTAAAAAAAAGTGTCACAAATTGTTCATTGATCACTTGGAACCATTTGAAATATTTTTCCTAATTTTTTTAATAAAGTTATGTTTTGTTTTTAAATACCAAAATGTATGTTCCTTAATTTTGCATTAAAATAATCAAAATAAATAAAAAAATCACAAAAATGTAATGTTTGTTTCTCTATGTTCTCTTAACTTAAAGGAACTAATGAAAAATATAAAAAGTAATTTTTGAAATTAAATTATTTTTTCTATTTAATTAATCACCAAAATAAAAAAATAATTATAATAATTAAAATATAATTCAAAAAATTATAAAATTTGGCTTAAGTGGTCCTCTGACCTAAGTGAACTTCCAATAATTTTCTTAAGGACAAAAACTTCACTTTGATAAATTAAGTGAATTAACATTGAAAATCCCTATTTTGAGCTAAAATAATTATTAAAAATTAAATAATAACTAGGAAATCATAATTTCCACTCTGATATTTTATTTGACCCATGAGTGGGGTACCAAAAAAATTTCAAATTTATTTGAGTTCAATTTAAGGAATTATTAGGTGTACAGCCTTAAGGGCAAAACAATAATTATGGATTTTTGAAGCCCTAATTAAAATTTAGGTTAAGTCAAAAGGTAAATGGGTAATATTGATCATAATAAACTTTCTTAGATGTTTGAAACATGAAGGGTGGTTAAGAGGTAGAAACCAATTCACCACTTTTCTACAACAAGGGTAAAATTGTAATTTTTCTAAATTATTATGACTAGGAAGTTAACCTAATTAGATGATCCTAAGGTAGTGGGCTTGAGCTAGGAAGATAATAATTTACTCATTTGAAGCCCTCTAAATGGTGATTAAATGATAAGTGCAATCTTTTAATGAGAATTAAATCCACTTAATCCAACATCCTTAATTATTATAAACTTACCCATAAAAGTAATCTAAGGACTTAGTAGTGAATTAGGCCTGATCTGAATTTGCCTAATAGGCTTAAAAAAGAGAGAAATAATTCATCATGAATATCTTTAAAACACTACATGCCAAATTTTAAGCAAGCATTAGATCTTTGATGATTCAGTTTTCCCTTATGGGCACCCACTCACATAATTCTTAAGTAGAACGTCAAGTGAATACCTAGTTACCCCACTCATGGGATGATTAAAATATCAAAGTTCATTGAACACAACATACATTAATTACCTTTGAACCTAAATTTAACTTCCCGTGATTAATTTAACAACATAATAAGTTCAACTAAACTTGAAACGTTTCAAAGGGAATTAAAAGTTGTTTAGGATTATGCCCCAAACACTTCATTAATCTTTTGGATATTTTGAAGGATAATTGAACTCATTATGCTTTGTTCAAAAAATCATCCTTAAAACCTTTAGGACCCAACAAGTTATGTTGTGGGACTCGTTAATTACCATAAATCAATAAAAATGTGCTACACTACTTATCCCACATTAATGACCCAATGCTCAAGGATTTAAATCTTCCCTAATATATATATTAAATTGTCCCCCTGAAGTGGACGACGAGATTTTGATTCCTGCAACAGACAACTTGCACAGGACGACCCCCCTAAAAATAGTGCCAATAGCTTCTGGAGACTATGCTGGGGACTAGTTTGTCTCTCCATTTAAATCAAGGAATATTGTCGTCATACATCGGTAATGTGTCCTTGTACCTTATGGATCAGATTACCCTTCCTCCATTGGCTTACTTTACCCAATTCTTTCTTGGGTAAATACAGTCAACTTTTTCTAACTTCTGGACCGTCTGTTAAACCAACTTTGAACAGAGAGGTTCAAGAGTTCATTAGGACATTTAATCTTTGTGTGAGGTCAGATACCTAATAGGTGTGTTGGTGGACTAGTTCCACTCGGGAGATATGCGTTGTGAAGTCGGTTCCGCACCGGGTCCTAAACTTCACCTTTTCTTTCGAGTTTAGTTTGCCATTTTGCAAATTAAATCAAATTGTGTCATGCTACACTTGCTTGTTAAACCTTCCTAACTTTAAAGTTACTTTTACTAAATTCCAAAATATTTTTCATAAACTAAAATTAAAATAAAATACTTGCCCAATCTATAGATCGACCTTGTTAATTTTTAGTGCTCGCACTAGAATTACAAGGTATTACCCAAATAAGTAACCCCAGAGCTTTATTTTTGAAGCTGCTGCAATGACGTTCCCTACGCTCACTTTCTCGTGCAACTTGCTGGCGAGCTGCAATGCCAAAAAAGTCGCCCCCATCATCAAGTTTGGAGCCAGATTCGATGAACTTGAAGTCATGCTCATAAAGGCTCCTTTTATCATAATGAAAGTTACCACTTCAAAAGTTCAGGAGCCGTTAGCTGAGTTCAACTTGAACTATCCTCAAGATTTCCCTTCCTACAAGAAGATAAAGACTATTGCCCCAGCACCTGCTAAGCCTGTTGTTCCCACTTTAGCTAAGGGAAAAGAGGTCATGGTCGTTGAAGATACAACCAAAGGATTCACTGTCCCACCTTCAGTGTTTAAAATTGGATCAATTTTGAGAACTATGCCATTAACTCAGTCACAAAGAAGAAACCACAGTCGAAAGGCCTAGAGAGCTGCTAAAGCCTAGATTTTTGAAGAAGTGTTTATTGATGAAATTCCTCACTAGGAGGAACTAAGATTGCCAGAAACCTATCCGCTTCTTTGAGAGAGTAGGTTCCACCCTTTAATAGACACAAATTGGTATGAAAGTATCCAAAAAATTGTTGCTACTTTACCGTTACCTCATGGACATGGTGGGGAGAGGAAGAAGCCCACTCCTATCACCCGAGTCAGTACAATATTCCAGAGACGAGCTACCAAGGAGGTTTGTTCAGTCGATGAATTACTTAAATGAGTGGGATGTGCAGTATCTCCTCGCATGATGAAAGAAATTTTAAGACTTGTTAGATCTGCCAGATGATCTCAAAGATCAACTAAAATTTTGTCTGCTCGCATTCCCAGCAGGTTCCGCCTGGGAAGCAGAATTGATACTGCCATCATCACCACCAATTCTACTGTTGCTACTGTAGGAACTACAAGCCGTCGACCAACCATGTCATGTATGGGTCTGAGAATTCTACCAGTTAGAGATGTCACTAAAGTTCCAAAGGAAAAGATGAAGAGGGTACTAGGTACTATATTTGGTCTGCACCATAGGATGCATACCTCTCTTCGGCATGACGATGCCTTTGTTGAGACACCCCGTCTCAAGACATCACCATCAAAGAAAAAGGTATAGGTACCTAAGGTTGCCGTACCAATATGTTTCAGTGAGCCCGTAGAGCAGGAACATGGAATGGAGCAAGGGTCTAAAGTATTTGACATCATCATAGCTATTGCTCCCAAGTTGGATGAACAAATGGAGGATGTTCAATAGAGTCCCACATATCTCAATATGATACAAGAATCAATAATCGAAGAAAATGTTGAGAAGCTTAGGGTCGAGATTTTTGAGTTAGCCCGAGAATATGGGATTTCCATTGATGATGATGATGAAGATTTTGACTTTAACAACTATCTCGATGAAGACTTCATGGATATTCATGTCATCAAAACTAGAGCCGCTGCAACTGTGCATGACGCCCAACTACTCGTTGAAGGGAACATCGTAGATAATCTATGATGGTTGTTCTACTAAGGGACGTGCAAATAGGCCAAATGGAGAAAATGATGGAAGAGATGGCCACTTACATTGAGGCCATGGATACAGTTCAGGGACAGTCTCAACCACCACAGTTAGCTTCTCGAGAAGTCAATCAACTAGAGATTGTACATATCACCGATGAAAGGAGAGAAGTCATCTCGGTTAACAAAGATGATCAACAGAAGAATGATTCTCCATCAAGGTCATACTAGAAAAATAATTTAAACAAATGGTTGAACAAGTTTGGGAGGCCTCAACCCAATCTAAGGGTGGTGCATTAATTTTAAAGGGTAAAAATTACCTGGAGGAATTCAATGTCGTGCCCTACCATAAGGGTTTAAGGGTTTTGTGACTAAACTTTAAAATATTTGACAGGACTGGGAATCCTAGATAGCATGTAGCACATTTCCGAGCCAGTTGTGGTAGTACCGGAGGTAACGAAGCCTTACTTTTCCGTCAGTTTGTCAACAGCCTGTTAGGAATGACATTTGATTAGTATGTCGAGTTGCCCAACAGATCAGTGAAGACATTCACTAAGTTAGAATAGCTGTTTGTAAAGAGATTTGCTGGAGTACAATATCATATTTCTATTACAGATTTCATGGTAGAGAGGAAAAAACCTAATGAGACTCTAGTAGATTATATCTTGAGGTGGAGAAACCTTAGCATGAAATGTGAACCGCAACTACAGGAATATCATGCGATTAAGATCCTACTCAAAAGCTTTCATGGGCCAATAGCTTTTATGCTTAAGGGACTCACCATCAAGTCCTTCAAGAAACTACTTAGCAAAGATGACAATCTGCAAGAAGAAATTAAACACATGGATTCTCAGGAGAAAGCAGAGAAGACCAGAACAACCCAAATATTTAATAAGAAGTTTGGGACAGTAGTAATGATTGATAAGAAAAAGCAACCAATGAAAATACAAACAGAAATTCTCGTCAAAGTTCTCAGTCATCATCATTGCATGCTCAGCAAGGAATACAAAAATATGGCTAGTCTAGCCAGCAGTCGCATCAAGGAGGATCATATCAAACAGAAAATAAGAAGGTCCAGACCCTCTCAGAATGAAAGAGCATGGTATATTTCTTCAAAGATGAAGTTGTACCCAAAATATTTAGAAGAGTAATGCATAAGCCTGAGTTTAGATTGTCAGATCCAAGGAAACTTAAGGAAGTTGACAAGAAAGATCAGCCCAATTATTGCCCATACCACAGGATGCTTGGACATACTATAGAGGAATGTTTTGACTTTAAGGATTGGATTGAGAAAAATCTTAAAGGAATATAAATATCTCAATAGAATATTTAAAAGAAGCTAAAAAAGGTTATGTAAATATGATTTCAACCAAGCTGATTGCTTTGATAGATCCCTATTCAGAAGAAGATGAATGAAGTACAGTTTGGAGCAAATCATCTAAGAAGATACTGGATCAGATTCAGACCGCTTCAGCTCAGGTAGCCATTCAGAGTCTATAGCTTGCTAAACCTAAGATGGAGATATTGTAAGAAAAACCACTGCAACCAAAGTAGAAAGAAAAGAATGACATCGTAAAGACCAATATTGCAGAGGGTAGGATAGGAGTTGCCACTGTTAGATTAGTTGTCTCGAATTTGAGGGAGAAAATCCTCAAACCCCTGACCATGTATGGTTATCTTTTTGCCCCATCGGGGTATTATGAATATAATGATTATGATTTTGGCTATGTTTTAATTGTTTATAGTGATAACGTAATTGAATTTGCTCAATCTAACTCCAATCTCGACTCTCAAACCAATCCTCAAATTGTACATGTCTAATAAACCCATTAACAAGGATGAAGAAGATATCGACGATACCGGTTACGATAGCACCGAGAGTGAGGAGCTAGTCATCGTGCGTCATGGCCCACCACTTGCTATCAACTTGGATCTCTCTGATGAAGAAAAAGTAATAGAAAATTTACCTAGAACATTGCAAGAAGGAGAAGAAATCACATAGATAAAATTAAGGAGCGGGAAAGTGCTACCCTCGAGGTCAGCTCTCTTAGATAAAGGAAAACAAATAGTAACTCAAGAAGAGCCACCTACACCTCTGCCAGTAGAAGAACCAAATAGTCAAGTAAAGATTGGAAGATTAAATAAAGTGGATTATAACGTGCTAACTCATCTTAGGAGGTTGCCAGCCAAACTAAGTATCTACGATGCTTAGATGCTATAAAGGAAATGACAGAGTCTCTGGTTACGACCTTGCTTTACTCAGAGATTTACTTAGCTCATTTGGCCATCAAATCCTTGGATGAAGTTTGCTCATTAAAAGAACAACCTGGGATAACTTTCACAGATGAAGACTTGCTACTTGGTACTGCTAACCACAACTAACCGCTTCACATCTCCATTAACATCAGTATATTTATATTGTCCAGAGTTTTGGTAGATCCGAGAGCATCACTCAAATTAATGAGTTTATGGGCATTGACATATTTGGATATTAAGGCTTAAGAGCTTACAACTCATAAAATGATGTTAAGAGGATTCAACCAAAAGGGAGAAAGAGCCCATGGATCAATTACACACTTATGAAAGTTGGAGAACTAGTAACAACCACAAAATTCTTTTATCATCAATGCCAAGACCTCTTTCAATGCTTTACTTGGTCGACCATGGATTCATGAGCACAAAATGTTTCCATGTTCCATACATCAGTGCATCAAATATTACAAGGAAGGACAAGAAAATTGCATTAAAGGAGATTTACAACCATTTTCGGTTCATGAAGTTGGCATTCATGAAGACACCACCTACTATGCGCCTCCAAAGAAAATTGTCTTATCTCGTGAAGCTGTGACAAAGAAAAATGAAGATTTAGAAGGATCACGAGGGAAAAACCATTCAGCTCTAGTTCAGCAATTTGCCACCACTCTTTTGCAATGAGTTGGTGGGGGTTCTTTTAGTTCGTGCACCCGAGGTTGAGGCCGGGGACATGGATGGGAAAGAACCAATACGATTACTGGATGAACTAAGCCGACCATCAACATTGATGATGAAGAAAACTCTGAGGAGGAAATGATGATGATAAAATAGAAGAAACCACAATATGAAATCTTTTTGGAAGATGTGGAGAAAGTAAATATGAGTCAATGTATGATTGGATCAACCACTATTTGAATGTCGTGACCCTTAGTCAGATTCTCCCACAAAAGGTTGAGAGTTTAGAGGTCAAGGAAGTTTGTAGCATTGGTTGAAAGCTGATCAAGTTTTACCGTCCTTCTACTTCTTTTAATCTTGAAAACCATGTAAATTTAGAAGAGGATTCTAATTAATTAATTGAATTACCTATTGGTTACTTTTCTCCTTGTGTACAAAAGTTAATCCAATAAGGATATATGCCCAAATAGATGCCAAAAGATAAGCTATAGATTTTTAAATAATTATGGAATGTTAAAAATCAAATTTCCAACTTGAAAGAGGGTCTCAGATTTAATAGGACCAGTCGATGATTCAGAATTTTGTGTGGTCGTTACTAGTGAATTGGAAGAGAATTGCCTCAATGTTGAGGATGACTCTCAAGATCAGTTAATAGAAGACACCCCACCAAAATTTAAAAAAGAAATTAAATCAGCTGTTGATGAACTGAAGGAAATTAATCTCGAGACTAAAGAACAACCTCAACCTACATTTATAAGTTCTCTACTTAGCAATGAAGAATCTTCATAACTGATCAAGTTATTGTCAAAATTCAAAGATTATTTTGCATGGAGTTATGATGAAATGAAAGAATTATCCTTAGAAGTTGCAGTTCATAAGCTCAGGGTGGATAAAGATATGACCCCAATAAAACAAGCTCCCAGAAGAATGCACCTCGAAATAGAGCAATAAGTCATCGCTAAGGTGAAGAAATTGATAGATGCTAACTTTAAAAGGGATGAGAAATACCCCAAGTGGTTAGCCAATATTGTACCAGTTATGAAGAAAAATGGACAAATTCATGTATGTGTCGACTTCAGAGATTTAAACAAAGCTTGTCCAAAAGATGAATTAACGTTGCCGATACCAGAAATGATGGTGGACATTGCTTCGGCACATGAGATTTTCTTCTTCATGGATGGATCACCAGGATATAACCAAATCATGATAGCTTTATAGGATGCAACACTTATAGCTTTCAAGACACCGATTGGGATCTTTTGCTACATAGTGATGCCATTTAGGTTAAAGAACGTCGGAGCAACATACCAACGAACAATGAAGAGGATCTTTGACGACCTCATTAACAACCAAGTGGAGTGCTATGTGGATGATTTGGTCATAAAAAATAGAAAATAGACAATTTGTATGATTTGAGGATCATCTTCGAATGATTACGATAATATAATCTAAAAATGAATCCCTTAAAGTGTGCCTTCGGTGTCACCTCTGGGAAATTTCTAAGATTTGTTGTGTGTCATCGGGGAATCAAGATTGACCCTGATAAGATTAAAGCCATCTTGGAATTGCCTCCTCCCAAAACTTTGAAACAACTACGCTCATTCCAAGGAAAGTTGGCATATCTGAGACGCTTTATTTCTAATATCTCAGATATGTGTCAGCCCTTCTCGAAGGTGTTAGCCCTTCTCAACAATAATTAAAAAGGACACCAAATTCATTTGGGAAGAGAAATGTCAACGGGCCTTTGAGAAAGTTAAACAATACTTAATGACATCTATTATTTTGGCAGCCCCTATCCTGGGAAAACCGTTAATACTTTATATTGTGACCTTCGATGACTCTCTCGGAGCCCTGTTGACTCAGGTCAATGATGAGGGAAATGAAAATGCACTCTACTACTTAAGTTGATGTCTAATACCGATGGAAGTAAAATATCCACCTATTGAGAAGTATTTTCTAGCTTTGATTTTTACCTCCCAAAAGCATAGGCATTACATGCTTTCTCAAAGAATTACCCTTATTTCAAAAGTTAATTCGTTACAATATTTGATGACCCGACCAACACTTTCCAGACATCTAGCAAGATGGTCAATGATTTTATTGTAATTGTATTTAACTTTTGTTCCCCTCCACGCTATCAAGGGATAAATTTTAGCAGATTTTCTCGTAGTGCACCCACTTCCAGCTGGGTCCCCTCTTAATGATGAGTTTCCAGATGAACAAATACTTCAAATAGAACCATCCAGTGCCAGACATTGGGAAATGCACTTTTATGGAGCTTTGTCGGCCAGAAGAGATAAAGGATCAGGAACAAGTATACTGGGTAAAGCGTGAATTGGGCTGATTTTAATCACACCAGATAAGGGTATGTTGAGAATCTTTTACCAGCTGACAGGGTCGTGTACAAACAATGAAGTAGAATATGAAGCGTTAATCACTGGATTGGAATTGACAATCTCAATGGATATAACGATATTGCCATCTATGGTGACTCACAACTTGTCATTCAACAAGTCGTCGGACAATACAAGATTTTGAAACCAACATTAGCAGAATACCACCCAGTGTGACTCTCTACCAGATTCCTCAAGGAGATAACACCCATGCCAATGCTTTAGCAAAACTTACAAAAGAATTGGCGTGTCTCCCAGAGGATTTCATTGAAATTATAATACAAGGAAGATGAGTTTTATCTTGGATCGACCTTGACAATTTACATAAACTCAAAAAAGAAAAAGGAATGATGATTACCGTTCTGACATTAACAAAGACTAGCATAAGCCATTGATAGAATATTTGTAAACTGAAAAGCTGCTAGAAGACAAGTCTAAGGCATACCATATCACAAGAAGAGCTATGTCATATGCTCCTCTATAGAAGATCATTTGATCAGATATGACTGTGATGTCTGAGTAGAGCCGAAGCACAGAATATTGTCAAAGAAGTACATGCCAGATTGTGTGGAGCTCACCAGTCAGGACCAAAGATGGAATTGAAAATCAAGAGACTCAAATATTTTGGGCCAGCAATGATGTTAAATTGCATGGATACAACTAGAAGGTTTCACCTTTACTAAGTGCATGGGGTGGTCTTACACCAACCTCCAAATGTGCTACACCCAACTGTTGCCTCATGGCCATTTGAGTGTTGGGGCACATACATAATAGGTCTGATAGACCCTTCATCCTCTATGGGACACATATTTATTGTTATCACTACAGATTACTTCTCCAAGTGAGCAGAGGCAGTGCCGTTACGAGAGGTTACAACACAATACGTCCTTCAATTTTTCAAGATCCAGATCATTTACCATTTTGGAGTAACACGTAGTGTGATTCCCAACAATGAGATAGCCTTCAAGAGCACAAAAATTAATAACTTTGTCAAAAGACATGGGATAGATTGGAGATACTCTACAATTTACTATCTCAAAGCAAACGGACTGGCTAAGGCCTTCAACAAGATGCTCGTGCAAATCTTAAAGAAAATATTGGATGAAAACAAAAGGGATTTGCATATGAAACTGTTAGAAGCTTTGTGGGCCTACTAGACAATTTTCAAGACTCCCACTCAATGTACACCTTACGTGCTTGTGTATGGGTTCGAGGCTGTACTGCTACTGAAAGTTCAAACACCATCTCTCAGAGTCAGCGTTGCCAACCAAATTACAATTAAAGAAAGTGCAAAGCCCAGGCTTGAAGAATTAGAAAGTCTCGAGGGAAAACAACTAGAAGCACAACAACATCTGGAACTTTACAAAGCAAGGATGGTACAAGCTGATGACAAATTGGTCCGCCCAAGGACTTTCAAAGTGGGTGGCCTCGTTTTTGTTCTCGAAAGACCTATTTTTGCATGTCACAAGATGGGTGGAAAATTTGACCTAACTTGTGAGGGACCATTCATCATAGAAAAGGTTTATTTGGGAGGAGCCTACCGGTTGGTGGATTTCCAAGGCAAAAAACATGTTGTTGATCAATGAATGATATTTGAAAACATACTATACAACTTGACATTGCTCGAAATAAGATTTTGAGATTTTGATTGTTCCGGGGTTATTTATTTGGTCAAGCATCTGTGACTAGGTCCAAAATTTTGTAAAAAATCAACCTCAATAAAATGAAAACTATTGAAGTTGCATACTTCGAGGTTCCTTTCGTCTTTTAAGTTTAATATTCTACTA
>NW_018253590.1:84537-87848 GCF_001263595.1 Phalaenopsis equestris
ATATATATATATACTGATTTTTATTTTCAAGGATGGATTGAATCTCACACTTAACGAGGAAAGGGCATCTCAGGGTGGCATCATAGACTTCGACTTGGACTTCGGTTAGGTTGACGTGGACTATGAGGGTCCCCTGATGGACGTGGTCAGTCGTCAACAGAAGGGCTGAGAAAAAGAAAGACTACTATCATTATTAAAGATCAGAACTAAAGGGGATTCATCGCAGAAGAGGAAGAAAATGATAGCGCAACAAAATTTGATGGAAGGGACTAGTCGCCTGTCGTCCATGATAACTGTGCCAACTGGACATCTAGTCAATGCTAATGATGAGAGACTACCAGATGCACAGTTAAGAAGAACTCAACATAGAAATGCCAATCGCCGAAAACACAGAGCTTTCCTACACGAAGAAAAAAGATGTTAGAAACAGACATAAAGCTTACTTATCCCAATTCCCAAGGGAAAAATCTATGATCCTTACATGAGAGAGCTTCCTCTAGTTTTCCTGCCACGGAGGATGAGTCTGAGTTTGCTACAAAATATCTCGGCATTGCACATCGGACAACCTGCAAAAAGCTCATCAGAAATTGCCGGCAACGTCCTCCACTTAGAGCATTACAACACTTTGGAGAAGTACACATCTATTGAAAGTGGATTTTAGACTACCGACCACTCAGTTGGAGAATCATACATCCCATTGGATAGAAAGACAGTGCCGACATGGATTCCTGGTGGAATTTGGGGGGCAGCCCCGACAGTCGTAGAGGGTTACAATGGCAGAATTAGACAAGATGAGCAGAGTAAAGAAGAGAGAGTTTGAACTCTATGAAGAAATTCAGGGAAAATTTGTCAATATATTAGAAGGTCTAGAACTGTACATCAGAGTCTTTTCTGAAAGTGAAGAAAGAAGCATTCTGGACTACATTTTTTACCTAAGGGACAGAGGTCGAGCCGGTCTTCTGATAGAAAGAGCTTATTCAAAGCCATGAAAGTGGATGCGTGGAAAAGGTAGGATAACCATCCAATGCAATTATTGCTACAATTTCACCAAGGATAGATAAGGGAACCCCTCGGGGATCTTAAGACACAACGAGGTGGATCCATTGCCTCCCACAATAAAGTGGATGATAAAAAGGATGAATGCAATCCAAATAGTTATATCATCAACATTTACGAAGAGGGAGACTGTATTCCCCCCACATATAGATCACCATGATTTTTTCAGACCTTTCTGCATGGTCTCATTCATGAGTAAAAGCGACATTTTTTTTGGGAAAGGAATCGACGTTGTCGAACCCAGTGAGTTCAGAGGATCAGTTGCAATTTCGTTGTCGATGGGTTTGATACTAATTTTTAAAGGAAATGGAGCAGAACTCGCCAAGTACTGCATCCCTAGAGTGCCTCAAAGTAGAGTTTCCATTACATTGACAAGGATGAACAAAAATAAGATGCCATATGGATTCCAATCGGATCCAGAATTGGAGGGGCTACATCCATACGAGTTATGAGATGGTTGTACCTTTAAGTACACATAAAAGGAATTCTTATCCTGAAGCATGACTTAGTAGGTTAGCTTGATCAGGAGTTTGTCCCCTACAAGAAAGATTGATAGTTTTTATCACATTTTGTACCGCACTAGAGCAACGTAAAATATATGTACTCAACATATGATGTTTCAGATGTATTCAACATGATTGTCTCTTTTGATGCTTTCAACATGTATTCAGTTTGTAACACTTGCTTGAAGCAGATTAATGAAATTTCTTTCATATTTCAACATATTTGTCAAATTTCCTTTTTGTGCGATGGATAAAAAGCCGCAGAACCATACGTTGGTTCTAAATTATAATGAACAAAGAAAAAAACAATAAAAATTTCTTTTGATAACAAAATTTAAATAAAATATCCTTTTAAAAAATCAATTAACAAAAATTAAATTTTAAAAAATATACTTTGATAATTAAATGTGATAAAAACAACAAGAAAAGAAATTGATAAATTTGTTGAGTTTGTTTCTCTCGAGTTTGTGGTTTCTTACTCTTTGGTTTTGCAACACGACTTTCCTCGTCTACACCATCTCCTCCACAATCCCATGGAGTCTTTCACTCCTCACAAATCTCTACAACCTTTCTACACCAATGTCAATCTTCACATGTCACATATCCATGAACTTAACACCACAAATTCTCTTTACTATTTTCATGTTGTTCTCAAGATCAGTACCTAAATTCTGATTCCCTTCTTTTGAGGTTGGTACCTAAATTCCGTTTCTCTTTCTAGGATTGATAGCTAAATTTTAATTCCCATCTCGGGGCCAGTACCTAAATTCTGATTCCCTTCTTTCGAGGTAGGTACCTAAATTTTGTTTCTCTTTCTAGGATTGATACCTAAATTTCATTTCCCATCTCGGGGTTAGTACCTAAATTTTGATCTCTTCTTTCTAAATAGGTTTAAGACCACCATAAATAGAGTAAGACATCCTATTCTCAATATCTTTGACATAGGTTTTAGACCACCTTCAATGGAGTAAGGCAAACTAGTCTCAATATCTTTGAGATCAGTTTAAGACCATCATAAATAGAGTAAAGAATCTGATTCTCTTTCTGGGATTAATAACTAAATTTTAATTCCCATCTTGGGGTCAGTACCTAAATTTTGATCCCTTCTTTCGAGATAGGTTTAATGCCATCATAAATGAAGTAAGACATCCTATTTTCAATATCTTCAAGATTGGTTTAAGTCCACCTTAAATGGAGTAATAGATTTGATTCTCTTTCTGAGATTGAAACCTAAATTTTAATTCCCATCTTGGGGTCAGTACATAAATTATGATTCCCTTCTTTTGAGGTCAGTTTCTAAATTCTGATTCTCTTTCTTGGATTGATACCTAAATTTCAATTCCCACAGTACCTAAATTCTGATTCTCTTCTTTTGATTTCGACACTTAAATTCTGATTCTTTTTCTAGGATTGATACCTAAATTTCAAATCCCATCTTGGGGTTAGTACCTAAATTCTGATTCCCTCCTTTTGAGGTCGGTACCTAAATTCCAATTCCCTTTCTGGGATTGATATCTAAATTTCAATTCCCATCTCGGGGTCAGTAGTTAGATTATGATTCCCTTCTTTTGAGGATGGTGCATAAATTCTGATTCTCTTTCTGGGATTGATACCTAAATTTCAATTCTCATCTTGGGGTCAGTACCTAAATTCTGATCCCTTCTTTTGAGATAGGTTTAAGACCACCTTAAATGGAGTAAGGCATATTATTCTCAATATCTTCGAGATAGGTTTAAGCCCACCTTAAATGGA
>NW_018253591.1:0-339 GCF_001263595.1 Phalaenopsis equestris
ACTCCTAAAACAACGTGGTATCGGATGTAAAATCCACAACCTCTAGATTTGATTTTAAAGATTGCAATAGCATAGGCTCCTAAAGCAACGCGAAATTGATATGTAGAATCCTCAACCTCTAGAATTTGATTTGAAAGATTGTAATAGGATGAGAACCTAAAGCAACGCAGAATCAGATGTAGAATCCTCAACCCTTAGAATTTGATTTGAAAGATTGCAATAGGATGAGAACCTAAAGCAACGCGGAATCGGATGTGAATCCTCAACCTCTAGAATATTGATTTGAAAGATTGTAATAGGATGGGCTCCTAAAGCAACGCGGAATCGGATGTGAATCCT
>NW_018253591.1:569-985 GCF_001263595.1 Phalaenopsis equestris
GATTGCAATAGGATGAGAACCTGAAGCAACGTGGAATCGGATGTAGAATCCTCAACTTCTAGAATTTGATTTAAAAGATTGCAATAGGATGGGCTCCTAAAGCAACGCGAAATCGGATGTGAATCCTCAACCTCTAGAATATTGATTTGAAAGATTACAATAGGATGGGCTCCTAAAGCAACGCGGAATAGGATGTGAATCCTCAACCTCTAGGATATTAATTTAAAATATTGTAATAGGATGGGCTCCTAAAGCAACGCGGAATCAGATGTGAATCCTCAACCTCTAGAATTTGATTTGAAAGATTGCAATAGGATGGGCTCCTAAAGCAGCGCCGAATCGGATCTGAATCCTCAACCTCTAGAATTTGATTTGAAAGATTGCAATAGGATGGGCTCCTAAAGCAACGCGGACTC
>NW_018253591.1:1730-3675 GCF_001263595.1 Phalaenopsis equestris
GATGTAAAATCTTCAACCTCTAAAATATCGTGTGAATCATTACTAAGCAATGCGGAATCGGATGTGAAATCCTCATCCTCTAGAATATCGATTTTAAAGATTGCGATAAGAGGGGCTCCTAAAGCAACGCGGAATCGGATGTAAAATCCTCAACCTCTAGAATATTGATTTGAAAGATTGCGATAGGAGGGGCTCCTAAAGCAATGCAAAATCGGATGTAAAATCCTGATCCTCTAAAATATCGTGTGAATCATTGCTAAGCAATGCATAATCAGATGTAAAATCCTCATCCTCTAAAATATCGGGTTTCAAATTCGTGGGAAACTATTAGAATTCGTGAAGATTGACATTGGTGAGGAAAAAATTGTGAAACCTTGTGAGATTTTGTGTAGAATGTGAAATTCCGCGGTGACATGAAGAAAACTGGTGCAAACCAAGGTAGTTGTGCTACGCAAGCAAAGAGTAAGAAACCTCGAACTCGAGAAATTCATCATTTCTTTTCTTTTTGTTAGTATTTGGACCCAGTTTCAGACAAGCAAGACGTCTTAGCTTCTAAGAATGAGTCTTTGGCTCCGAAATATTGCAAGGAACAGTACTTCTTGAAGTATCATCCACTGATAAATGACAAGTGTAGAAAATAGTCCATCTTTAAGGTACCATCGGAACTATATTCCTTCAAGTACACATAAAAGATGCGTTATTTCTATGGATACCATGGTTGAAGAGGCCGAGCTGAAGAGGCCACAAGTTCGTAGCTTCATTTGTAGCAGTCATCATTTGATTTGTTGCAGATTCTACAAAGGTTGTTGAAGTTGTCTTTGAGAAATCGTTCTGACGTTCTTCAATTTGACATTGGAGTTGTCTTTGTTGGGCACTGAAGGATATGACTTTAGGGTTGAATTTTCAATAACTACTAATATCTTCATCATTTCTTTACTTCTTTTCATCTGAGCCTAAGCAGATTTCAAAATTTTTGTGATGTGATCAAAATATTTTTCATTGTCCAAAGATATTTCTGAGCCAATTAATAACCGACCGAAAGACTCAAAATCGTTGAACTTTTTCTTGAATATAATATCCGAAGATTTTTCTTAAGAGAGCATTTTAAGTCTCATTAATTAGGGGAAACTCGAACACCAATTTTTGATTATACGTTCACCTCAAGCTTCTTCTCAGGGAGACTTTTTTATTTTGATTTGATCTTTGGATCAAACTTTTCATACCATTTTTTTTATATTTTGTTGACAATTACTATATCTGGTAGAGCATGATTTAAGGATTTTGAATGTCTTAATTCAGACACCAATTTTTTATTCTATGCTCACATCAAGCTTCTTCTCGGGAAATTTTCACACAACAAAATTTTTTTTTTTACTCCCTTTATTTTCTGAGAATTACTATATCTGGTGGAACATATTTCCTTTAAAGATTTTGAATGTCCAAATTTCCCTGACTAATAATCCTCAAATGTTTCTTAAGTCGAATTCTGGGATATTATAACTCGTTTGAAAGTCAGGACCCAGTCACGTGGCAGGAAATTAAAAGGCTCGTGATATCCCGAGTCAACTATTCGTATTTCAACTGCACTATCTTATTTTGAAGTCAACTTAGGACCCAGTCCAAATTCTTTAAAGTTGATGACTCAGATATTAGGGCATTAATTTCATTCTCCCCTGAAGTCATAGTCTTATCAAAACATCCAAATTTTCCTTGAGGTGATCAGTTTTTTTTTAATATTGCACAATTCTGAACAACAACAAACTCTTTCTTTTCATTAATTGCAGTGGGAGGGATGGGATAGACTAACATTGATCATGCTAATTTTCCATTTAAACAAAAATAGTAATACAATAATAGCCAAGAAACATTTCATTCGTTGGCAGTTGCATAGGAATGGGTTGGAACAAACAAATCGACCGAAATCATATTGATAGAACCTCTTTCA
>NW_018253591.1:3837-4076 GCF_001263595.1 Phalaenopsis equestris
CTTGGGCAATCTGAACTTGGGATTCTTGATCAGACGGTGGAACATCATTTTTGTAGCTTCATCTTTAAAAGAGTATATCCCATTTGATCAAGTGTTCATGATTGGAACTTGTTTTTCATGCGTCTGGTAAGGTCTCTACTGAGATGATTGCTGAATATTCTGACGAGGATGTTGGAAGGTTTGTTGACGTTGCTCTGCTTGTATTTGCGATTGTCATTTTCCTCTGCTAACCACATCAA
>NW_018253591.1:4778-5530 GCF_001263595.1 Phalaenopsis equestris
GGAAGTGTCATCTGCGGTGATTGTGACTGTCTTTGCATTGCAATCACGGTGGTTGTTAATTCTTTGATCTTCTTTTCGAGACGATTGATCTGTTCGTCCCCTTGTTGGGTGGCCCCTTGCCTCTCATCCGCGGCGTTCTCCACACCAGAAGATGGAGCATCGTGCGCAGATAACTCGGCCTGGGTCTCGACGACATTGATTTATGCTAATCTTTCGTTCATGCAATCTGACACATCATAATTTTCATCATTCATATATTTTCTTTGTTCTTCAAATAATCGTGCAATATTGGCTCGGAGTCTCTCCAGCTTAACGTCAATCGAGTTTCCTTGGATTACTTTTAGGTCAATTGGGGATTTCTGAATAATATCATTTATTTTGTTGAGTACCTGTGTGGTTGTGTAGAAGTTAATTGAATCAACTAAAATCATATTTACAGAACCTTTTTTAGGTTCTTTCAAATACTCTTTTAGGATCGTTACATTTCCATTTTTGAAATTCTTCTCAAGTCAATCCTTGAAGCTAAAACAATTTTCTATGGTGTGGCCGAGCAACCGGTGGTATGATATTGGGGATGATCCTCTCTATCGATCTTGGATGGCTTTCTCGGCTTTGGGAACCTAAATCCTTGTTCCTTTAGCAATTCATGGAACATCTTCGACACAGCTTCCTCTCTGAAGGAATACATCACTTTCTATCATTCTGCCAAGGATACCCTCTTATTCTCCGGTCGATATGATCCTCCCTGAGAC
>NW_018253592.1:0-554 GCF_001263595.1 Phalaenopsis equestris
CAATAACTGATGAGTGCTAGAAAACTCCCGGCGGTAGAGTAATGGATTACCGTCTTAACGTTGCACGAGAATTCAACACACACTAAGGTAAAAGACAACAACTAGCAATGACACCAAAAGTTTTTATGTTGAAAACCAGTAAAGAAAAAAAACCACGGAGTCTTGACCCAGTTATAAAAATTCACTATATGTTGATAATTACATAGACCTTTTGTCCCACAGAAGATAAATGGTTACAAAATTTTCCAATTTACAACGTCGACCTGCGGCTTACGACCGGTGGGGGTCGATGGTGGTTTGTGGTGATCGACGACGGTCAATGGTGGTCGACATGATGGTCGACAACGGTTGGTGATGGTTGAAGGCGACAGTCGGCGGTTGTTGATAGCGATAGTAGGCGGTGTTTGACGGCGACAGTCTGCGGTGTTTGACGACGATTAGTGATGATCGATAGTGGTTGGCAGTAGTCGTTGTTGGTAGGAGTGGTGTCGGGCTTCAATTACTTCTCAAAGCTTCAAGTTTTTTCTCAAACCTCAAACTCTCCACCTCATGAG
>NW_018253593.1:0-734 GCF_001263595.1 Phalaenopsis equestris
TTTTGAGAATTGACCTATATTTTAATTCTCATTTCGAAATCAGTCCTAAATTTCTGATTCATTACCTTTGAGGTCGATCCTTACATTCTGACACCTTCTTTTGAGAATTGATTTTCATTTCAATTCTCATTTATGAATCAGTCCTAAATTTCTGATTCATTACATTTGAGGTCGGTCCTTACATTCTGACACTCTCTTTTGAGAATTGACCTACATTTCAATTCTCATTTCCAAATCAGTCCTACATTTCTGAGTCATTATATTCGAGGTCGGTCCTTACACTCTGACTCTCTCTCTCTCTCTCTCTCTCTCTCTCTCTCTCTCTCTCTCTCTCTCTCTCTCTCTCTCTCTCTCTCTCTCTCTCTCTCTCTCTCTCTCTCTCTCTCTCTCTCTCTCTCTCTCTCTCTCTCTCTCTTTTTGAGTTGATATTTGAATTTCAATTCCCACCTCGGGGTCAACACTTACATTTTGACTCCCATCCTTTGGAAATATTTGAAATTTTATAACTCAAAATTCACTCTCTGATCCCCAGCGAGAATCCCTACTCCATGATTTCAACAAAACGATCACCTGCTAATTCCCCAGCAGAAACAAATCACACACACAACTCTATGCATACTTCTGAAGTTTGTTGACTTAGGAGTCTGTATTGGTTTTTTCTGATTTTTTCGGTCAACTCCAACACGTGCGGTGTGCTTGTCCAGCACACCACATCTATTGGGGGTCCATTTGTT
>NW_018253594.1:0-963 GCF_001263595.1 Phalaenopsis equestris
TAGAGAGAGGTAGCAAGGGAGGGAGAAAAAGGGATAGGAAGAGTAGGAGACAAAAGAGAGAGACAAAAAAGAGAGAGGGAGAGAACATTATGAGAGATTGAAGGGTGAAAACAAGGGAGAGAAAAGAGGGTCAGAAAAATAGGGAGGAAAAGAGAGAGAATGGATATTGACTTAGAAAAGGAGGAAGAAATAGTGAGAGAGATGAGACAGAGAAAGATGGAGAGAGCTAGAGAGAGTGAGAAAGAAAAGTGAGAGGAAAGAGAGAGGGAGTGAGAGGGAGGTAGAGCTAGAGGTAGAGTGAGAAAGCAAGAGAGAGAGAGAGATGAAGAGGAGGAGAGAGAGAAAGAGAGGAATGATGAGAGGGTATAAAGAAAAGGGAGTGAGAGTGAGTAATGGAGATTGGGAGATCAAGCGTGATAGAGAGAGGTACGAGTGGAAGAGAAAGTTAAAATAAATGGGAGAGAGAAAGAGAGCAAGGAAGAGAGGGAGGAGCGAGCAAGGAAAGAGGGTGAGAGGAGCAAGAGACAATGATAGGGAAGTGAGGGTGAGAGAATGGTATTGTGAGTAAGAAAGAGAGATATAGAAAGATTGAGGGAGAGTGAGAATAAGAAAGATATGAGAGAGTAAAGATAGTGAGAGAAGAGAGAGTAAGAGGGAGTGAAATAGGGACGGGGAGGAAGAGCGAGAAAGAGAAAACGATGAAGGGAGAGATAGTAAAAGAAATAAAGAAGGATATAGGGAGAAAGAGAGATGAAGAGAGGGAGAACAAAACTGAGAGAAGAGAGAACGACATAAGAGGCTAAGAAAGAGCAAGAGTAATGAAGAGAGAGAGCAAAAGAGCATTGGAGGGATAGAGAAAAGAGAGAGGGATAGAGTGAGAGAGGGAGGAGAAGAAGAGGAGGGAGAGAAGGATGGAGGGAGATATGGAGAGAGAAAGAGAGAAAAAAGAGAGAATGTGACAAA
>NW_018253594.1:1219-2709 GCF_001263595.1 Phalaenopsis equestris
GAGGAAGGGCGAGAGAGATTGATTGAGAGATAAACAAGAGGGTGTGAAAGATATATAGTTTTCAATAGAATGAGAGGGAGAGTAAGAAGGAGAGCGAGGGAGAAAGATGAAGAGAGAAGAGAGATAGAGTAAGAGAGAAGGAATGTACGGAAGGAGGGAGAGAGAAAAAAAGCAACAAAATAGGAAGATATAGGGAGAGTAATAAAGAGGGAGATAGAGGTAGAGATGACGAGGGAGAGAGGAGGTCTAACAATGGTAGAGAGATAAGTGGGAGTGAGAATGAAAGTGGCAAAGAAAGTGAGTGCAATATAAAGGTGAAAAGATTAATAGAGGGTGCAAAGAATGTAAAGCAATAGAAAAATATTAAGGGAGGGAATAAAGGTTATGTAAGAGAGAGAGAAAAGGAGGGAAGGAGGGAGGGAGGGAGTGAGGGAGTGAGGGAGGGAAATAGAAAAGTACGAGTAGAGAGAAGGACAGAATGAGAGAGGAAAGAGGGAGGGAAGGATGAAGAGTAGAGAAAGGAGGATAGGGGATAGAGAGGTTGATAGTGCATGAGATATAAGAAAGGAGAGAGAGCACAAAAAAAGAGAGAAAAATGAGAGTAAGAGAGATAGAGAAAGAAAAAATGGAAGGGTGAGAGAGGGAGAGAGTGAGATGGAGAGAGTGAAACAAAGAAACATGATAGAGAGATTAGAGAGGGAGGAGATTGAGGGAGAGAGTGTGTGACAGTGATATATAGAGGGGCGAAGAAAGAAAGAGATGAGAGAAAGTGAAAGATGAATAAAGAGTTAGATATAGTGCGAGTAAAAGAGAAAGAGGGAGAAAGAGGGTGGGAGAGTGATAAAGCAAGATCGTAGGAGAGAGGGAAAGAGGCAAATAGTGAGGGAGGGAAGGAGAGTGAGCACAAAGAGAGGAAGTGAGGGAGGGGGGTAGGGGGAGAGAATGGAGAGAGCGCGAGAGAGAGGAATGATATAGAGAAAATTAAGAGGGAGATTATAAAAGAGAAGAAGAGAAAGTGAGAAAGATAGAGTGCTCAAGCAAGTGAGAGAGACACAAAGAGGGAGGTGGAGAGATGAAGGGCGAGAGATAGAGTGAGGGAGAAAAAGGGACAGGAGAGATGAGGATAGAGTGAGGGATAGAGAGACAAAGATAAGTATGGAGAGAGGGATAAAAAGAGTTGGGGAGAGAGAGAGTGAGCAAGAGAGCTTGAGTGAGGGAGAGAGTGCGGTGAGGGAGAGAGTGTGTGTGTGGTGCGTGTGTGAGAGATAGGGATAAAGAGAAATAAGGAGATGGAGAGAGAGTGTGTGTGTGTGAGTGACAGATAAAGAGGTGAAAAGTTGATTAAAACGTAGAGAGATTCCAAGTGCATGGAGTGGTCTTACACCAGCCTCCAAATGTGCTACTCCCAACTATTGCCTCGTGTCGTTTGAGTGTTGGGGCACGGACATACCAGGGCGGATAGACCCTCCATCTTCCAAAGGACATAGGTT
>NW_018253595.1:0-205 GCF_001263595.1 Phalaenopsis equestris
AAAGGATGAGCAGATCATCCACCCTGAAAATAAAGGCAAAGAATTGAAAACTACTGTGATTGCAACGGAAAGACAGTCAAAATCACAACAGATGACACCTCCAGGAATGAATCAACCAGAAATCATTCATGTTGAGGATGAAAGAAAAGAGTTCACCTCTGATGAAAAACCAGAGAAGTATTATGTTCAAAGCGTCATACCAGAA
>NW_018253596.1:0-305 GCF_001263595.1 Phalaenopsis equestris
AAATGATCTCCAAATGACTTGAAATTTTTATGATACATTTTCTAACTCATGGGTCACAATGGAGACCAAAAATTAAGTGATTTTAATCTTTTTGTGCTTCAAATTAAATATTTTAAGCAATTTAAGGTTTGCTCAAAATAGTGATTCTTTGATTTTTAAAAATCATGAAATTATTTCTTGAGACTACACTAACCATAGAAAACTTACATAAATTTTTGTAAAATTTTCTAAGCCTCATACATTTTTCTATAATTATTTGAGTAAAAAATGCATAAGAAATTAGAAAATTAAGATCTCCGTCTAGA
>NW_018253597.1:0-1095 GCF_001263595.1 Phalaenopsis equestris
TCAAAGAGCTATTTTTCTTAAAATTACAAATCTACTCATTAAAACTTATGAGCTTAGTAGTGAGTCAGGCTTAATCAAGTTTGATTTAATAAGATTTTGACAATAACTTATATTTAATTTAATACCTTTTGAAACATTACAAGCCCATCCTTAAATATTAAATTAATTAAATGTTGTTATTAATTAAAATTAAATTGCCCTTAAGGGTTTTTACCCATATAATTCTTAAGTGCAATATCAAATGATACCCCACTTAAGAGATAACTAAAACATCATAATTCACTAAGCATAAAGGTATTGAATGGATGAACTATATAACAAACATAATTAGATCAAAACGAACTCAAGATAATTTCGGGGACTATGAAATGTCTATGGTAATACTCGAGACTTCTTCATGATCCTTTGGAAATCTTGAAGGACATATGGACTTACTATGATTTACTTAATGAAATCATCATCAAAATTTGAACCCGTTAAGATATGACATGGGATCTAGTAGATACACGTCAAACTGGTATTTTCTCCTTTTCTTTATAAGCATGTTTTAATTCCTGCAAAATTATATATATACATGGAATTTCCTATTTTTTGTGCGCGCAGCACAACCATCTTTTTCTACACTAACTGTCTGCACATACCTGCAGAATTTCACATTCTACACAAAAAACTCACAAAGCTTTACAGATCTCCCTTCAACAGGATCAATATTTTATGTGATACACTTCTGTAAATTCAGCACTCCAAACCCTCTTTTGAGAATTGTCCTACATTTCAATTCTCATTTCTGAATTTCATTTCTGAATCAGTATTACATTTCTGATTCATTACATTCGAGGTCGGTCCTTACATTCCGACACTCTCTTTTGAGGATTGATATACATTTCAATTCTCATTTTCATATTTCTGATTCATTACATTCGAGGTCGGTATTTACATTCCGACACTCTCTTTTGAGAATTGATATACATTTTAATTCTCATTTTCATATTTCTGATTCATTACATTTGAGGTCGGTCCTTACATTCTGACACACTTTTCTGAGAATTGACCTACATTTCAATTCTCATTTCCAAATCAAACTTGCATTTCTGA
>NW_018253597.1:1266-2070 GCF_001263595.1 Phalaenopsis equestris
TGATTCATTACATTCGAGGTCGGTCCTTACATTCCGACATTCCCTTTTAAGAATTGATCTACATTTCAATTCTCATTTCCGAATAACTCCTACATTTTTGATTCATTACATTCGAGGTCGGTCCTTACATTCTGACAGTCTCTTTTGAGAATTGTCTCTTTTGAGAATTGATTTTGAGAATTGATTTATATTTTAATTCTCATTTTCATATTTCTGATTCATTACATTCGAGGTCAGACCTTACATTCCGACACTCGGTTTTGAGAGTTGACATACATTTCAATTCTCAGTCCTACATTTCTGATTCATTACATTCAAGGCCAGTCCTTACATTCCAACTCAACTCTCTCTCTCTTTTTGACTCTCTCTCTCTTTTTGAAATAATATCTAAATTTCAATTTCCCACCTCGGGGTCAGCACTTGCATTCTGGTTCCCATCCTCTAAAACATTCTAAAATTTCATAACTCAAAGTTCACTCTCCAATCCCCAGCGAGAGTCCCTACTTCTTGACTTGATCAAACACTCACCTGCTAATTCCCTAACAGAAACAAATCACACACACAACTCTACGCATACTTCTGGGTCTTTTGACTTAGGACTTTGTATTGGTTTTTGTTGATCTCCTCGGTCAACGCCAATACGCGCGGTGTGCTTGCCCAACACACCACACCTATTGGGGGTCCATTTGTTGACCTCATTTTTGGTTGAGGTTTAGTTTTTTTCCTCTTTAGTATCCTAAGGTCTAGCCATAGGACTTTCCTATTGACTAATCTTAGAAAACTAGAAAAGGTACCCTCACTATT
>NW_018253597.1:3113-6572 GCF_001263595.1 Phalaenopsis equestris
AAATTGGCTAAGTCCCCAAATTTCACCCAATTGATATCATTAACCTCCAAATTAACATCCAATTAATGTTGAAGACTCTTCATGAGGTCCTTATTTACCATTTACAACAATAAATTTGGACTTAGCCCGAGGCTAACCCAAGCTAAACCCAAGCCTAGCCTAACATGACCAAATTGATTAAAGTTGAAAATTCCCTCAAATTGATCCTTTAATTGAGCTCAAACCCACTTCCATCCTTCACCAAAGTTGTTCCTTATGATCATCTACACAAAATGAAATAATTAATTGGGCCAATTGACATGTCTAGCCTAGACCAAACCCAAGACTTGGTCATTTGCACCCATTTTGACCCATGCACTAAATGTGACCTAACCACTCTAAAGTCACCAAATTAACTCCACCCCAGCCATTAGTTGGACTTAGTGATCCGTCCAAACACCATGAAACCACCTAAATCATGCCATGGACCAAAGATCCACCAAATTAAGGGATATTATTTCCAAAAATGCATGTGCTTAAGATATCCTTACCAAAATTAAGTTTTATTGCACTAAATTGCTGTGACATATTCCCCTGGGTTCCCTGAGCTCCGAGCCACCGCCCTCTGGCCGGCCGGTCAGCCTACTGACTGGAAAAGCTCAAAACTGAGAGCCACCCCCATGGCACCTCATCCAAATCAAATCTGCCCTCCACCTAAGCACCACAATGCACCCAAACATGTGCCCTGAGAGCCATCCCATGGCCATTTTTATAAATACTCTCCTCCACGACCATGGGAGGTGAGCAAAAATTTTCTCAAAGAGAGCCTCCCAAATCACTCACAGAGCTTCCTTGAGATCTCCATAGCCCATTCCAATCACTCCACTGCCTTGATTCTCCCTATATAACCTTAATTTTGAGCATAAAAATTAGGGCAGAAATAGGACATCCCTCAACACTCCACCACACTAAGAGAAGACAAAGCCCCATCAAATTACCCTCTGAAATAGCCTCCACCATAGCTCTAGACGAACACCTGAAATCGAGCTTGATCGAATTCATACCTAGACCTTACACCACAGCAAGAGGCTTAATATCTAGCCTCCTTGGACACCAACGAATGTGGAGAGCACCTTTGATTGAAGCTTCCCTTCTGATAGCAAACGTAAAAAACTTCTCCTCCTCCCGAGCCTATTTTGATTCTCCATTTACTTGGGCTTGATTTCATGACACATTAACCACATGGACGTGTTCGTCTCACTAAGACGAGCATTTTAAAAAAAAATTTCACTTAATTTGGTTGAGAAATGAGAGAGATCATAAGCCTTGAAGGTGGACGGGGACAGTTCTCGGACAAAGCCATTGGATGACCACATGCCGTCCGATCACACGTGAATCAAATGGATGGTTAAGATGAAGCCGGACAACACTTCTTTACATAAACAGCGGGTCACGTGGCTACTGGCATGGACAGTGGCATCAAATAGGGGAGCGCAGTGTGGAGTTTCGGGGCTGCCTAGGATTTACATGGCGACGCGTGGATATATAGGAAAATAGGGCTTTTTCCTATTTATTTAAACTACCTAAACTTAAACAATTTAAAACTTTGTGTAGAAAAATCACAAACATAAAATAAAAAATACCCTCTTGCTCAGTGAATAGAGGAGAATAATGTGGAATAAATTTCAAGTTCATTTGGTACATAAAATATTTTTAATTAATTAAACATTGTTTGGGATCATTTGATTCTCCATACATATTGATACACATATTGATTCTCCATACATATTGATACATCACCTCGGCTTGAAATTTTGGCATGTTGTAGCCTCTGTCAAGGGGAACATCCTCTGATTTTGTCAAAGTCAGAGGAGGTTTCTATACAGAGATCCAAATTTTTCAAGTTCTTGCACATTATATTTTTAAAATAATTATGGAAATTACTATATTGATTAGAAAATTCTAAGAAAATTTTGGAAGGTCCACCATGACTAGAGAAGCTTTGGGTGATGATTTCATAGGTCAAGTCATTTAAAATGCACTTAATTTTTATAAACATTAAATCACTAAAATAATTAATTTTGGAAAATATAAACATTTAAATGACTTGATTTTTGATCTCCACTGTAGTTTATGATCCAGAAAACTCACTATAAAAATTTTAAAATATTTTGAGTTCATTAAATAATTTAATTTGATTTTTAGAGATAAATACCACTTTTGACACTTAAATGATTTTTAAAAATCAAAGTATAACTCAAAAAATTATGAAACTTAGTTTTTGAGTTCTCTGTGATCAGGGATATTTTATTAAAGTAAAATAATATTTAGAATAAAAACTTGATTTTTAGCTTATTTTAAATATTTAAAAATTCTTAAAAAACACAAAAATAACAAAATTCATGGAAATGTTCTAAATTGCTTCCTAATCAATTAGGAACAATTAGAATATTTTTCCTAATATTCTAAATAAAGATATTAAATAAAGATATTGAATTTCAAAGCTTAAAAATAATTTTTTAAAGGCTAAAAATGAGTTTTCATTAAAATAATTTCAATAAATCAAAGAAAAATCAAAAAAATATAAAATTTACTCATTTGGGTTCTCTAACCTCAAAGAGATTTTTCAAAGACACAAAACATAATTTTCATCATTTAAAATATTTTATTTTTATTAAATAACACTTAAAATAATTCTGATATATCGAAGAGAATTAAAAAAATCATGAAATTTGGTGCAAAGACTTCTCTGGTCTAAGTATACCTCTATTAAAAATTTCAAAGGATTAGAATTTACATTGGTCAAGTTAGGAATTTTCTTTGAAAAATCCTATTTTTGCATGAAAATAATTATATAAAATAAATTAAATTTTGAAAAACCACATTTTCCCCTCTAATGTCTTAAATGACTCATGCATGATGTTGGATAAAAATTTTAAAGTCATTTGAATTGAATTTGAGAAATTATGAAGTGTTGGAGCCTTAGTGTTAGAGCCTTAGATGCAAATGTGTAATTCTGGAAATTTAGTCTTAATTAACATTTACGCTTAAGTTAAGGAGGGAAATGGGCAACCTCTGATCTTAATCAATTTATTTGATGTTTGGAACACAAGGGGTTAATTGGTAGAAACCCATCTCAGTTTCTTAATTAAGTTAATAAATTTCTAAATTATTAAAATTTGGAAGTTTATTAAAGTTAAATGATCTTGGACTTAGGGGTATGACTTTTGAAGTCAACAATTAATCAATTTAATACCCCTATTTTGATTTTCAAATAAAAATTCAAATTATGGACCACTTAAAGCTTAACTTTTTCAAAACTAATTAAGACACTCACCTAGGTTTTAAGGGATTAGTGGTGACTTAGGCCAAATCAAAATTGACTAAATGAGGATTAGAGAAATAAACACAACATAATCAAACATCCTTGAAACACCAGTAAGACTAATTAAGAAATTGGCTAAGTGTTCAGGTTACACC
>NW_018253598.1:0-2057 GCF_001263595.1 Phalaenopsis equestris
ATTTTTCCAACCTGGGTTATAATAGTTTGAATAAGATTTATTGGGTCTATTAATAACATTTAAAGTCTCATACAAAGTTTGAGAATCAATTATTTGTCCTAATGAATTTTCTCACACATAGTGTCTAAGAAAAATTCATTCATGTTTGGTCTATTTTCTTAGATAATGCTGCCACTTAAGACACAACTATTGAAATAGCATCATTATCATGAATGTTGGCTGCTGTCTTTGGATTTACCCTTTCAGAGGGCCATTGAAAATTGTTAGTGGTCATCTCTTCAATTAAAGCATAAGCTTCAACAAATGGTTTTGACAATAATGATCCTCCAGCAATAGAATCTATGATAGATCTAAGGGATCCTCCTAATCCATTATAAAATGTTTGAATGATTAATTGGTCAGGTATTACATAACGTGGAAACTTTCTAAGGAGTTCCTTAAATCTTTCTCAAGCTTCATATATTGACTCTTCTTCATATTAAGTGAAAGAATTAAAATCAATTCTAAGCTTAGCAGTTTTTTAAGAAGGAAAATTCTTAGCTAAGAATTTATGTACCAAATTCCCCCAAGTTCTATTAGATCGAGGTGCTAATTTAACCACATTTTAGCCTTATCCCTCAGTGAAAAAGAAAAAAGTCTAAGTCTAACAGTATCGTTTGAAACTCTGTCATATTTAAAAGTAGCATACAGTTCTAAAAAACTAGTGAGATGCAAATTAGGATCTTCATTTAGTGTACCTCTGAATTGATTGTTTTGTACCATTTGGAGCAGCTACATCAGGATTTTGGATAAATAAGTGAATTTCATCTGCTGTAGGATTTTCATAATCTCGTAAGGGTCTAGGTTGGTGTTCATTTTTTATTCCTTGATTGTTCATGTTGTTTTCCATTGTATCAGAATTTCTAGGTTCTCTTCTCAATCTTCTACTTTTTCTAACAGTGCGTTCTAATTCTGAATCGTAGGGTATAAGATTTTCAGGTCCAAATTTATGCATACAATTTGAAATTAGTACACAGAAAACAGTTAACTAAATATGAAAATAAGTTGCAAATCAAGTCAAAATTTTCTAATAATCTTAATTTGTCCGTTACTCTAATTATGATTCTTGTTTACTCTCCGGCAACGACGCCAAAAACTTGACAGTGACTTTATATATACTTAAAAATATAAGTATTTAATACTACTGCTAAAAGATTTAATTCCTCAGCAACTGCACCAAAAACTTAATAACAATGTTTAAAATATAAGATAAATATGGACGTAATAAATATTCAATAATTGTAAAGTCACACTTATCAACGCAAGTATATGTATCGCTCAAGTAATACAGGGCTCTAATGGAGTCCAGGATATCGATCCCACATGGAGTAGTTTAGAATTACAAACTATGATTTTAGAAAAGTAATACTTTAATCGCAACAACAAAATTCAAATTGCTTATCTATCACTAATAAGCAATTGAAATAAATATGTAATTTTAATAACTATTAAATAACTAATTATGCTAATGAGATTTGTAATGTGATATTCAATATATAAGAAAACATCTTTTTCCTTGTCAAGAAATTATAGTGAATGGATAAAGTGAATCAGTTCAATTTGTATTTTGCCAAATAGGAGCATACCTATTCTTTACCCTTTGGTCCAGGCATAAAGAATAGTGACTAGTCCTACGCTTGTTTACTAAATCCACGGCTAGGCTGGGAGGATACCGGCTCTCACTTTGGAGCTCCCACATTCCCCTTGCCTGAGGGCTAACATCTACACTTCAACACCCAAACGATAGGATCATATTGGGGATTTTAGTCTGTCACTCTAAAATCTCCAATTCTACGCCCGATAAGATTATTTTCCTATTTATTTGCACCCAATTTCCAAGGGCTTTGACCTCCCTGAATCTTGGATGTAATCTTCACTTTAGTTGTAAAACTCAACATATTTTAACAAATCAATTGCCCAGATTGGAAGTAAATTAAGATCCAAGTGAAAAGATCATCACAATTTCTTAAACATTTTCATGGCTTCACCAATTCAAATCACCATTTCACAAATCTCAA
>NW_018253598.1:2147-15908 GCF_001263595.1 Phalaenopsis equestris
AAAGTCATACAAACTACAATAAGTAAATAAACTTATCTCTAATTTCTTCCCAAGAAAACTCCTCGAAGTTGCTCTGAATCTCTTCCTTTCTTTACAGCACACAGAATTCCTCTTCGAAGAGGCAGGGAGGAAGAAATCTCTTACTTTCCCTCCACTCTTATAATCTCTCAAAGAATTCCTCACAATTTATACTTTCTACATTTGTTTCACACTCCAATTTTGAGTTTCCCCCTGTCCAGGACCTTTCTAACATCCTTGACCTTTCTAATTTTTGGCCAAAATCTTCTTTTAAAGTTGTGAATGAGCTTTCCCAAGAGTTGCCTAGGCATCCCTCCAAAATTTGTCCTTATCCAATGCCTAATTGGACATAACCACCGAGCTCGCCGTCGGTGGCCTTGAGGGTGCCATCGGCGGACCTTCTAAGTGAATTAATTCTGGAGTCTCGAAAAATTCTTGCCATCGACGCCGTTGGGCTCGCCGTTGGCGCCCTAGTTGAAATCTTCACATTTTGGTCCTTCTCTCTCCAAATTCGCTCCTTTTTGTTTCTTTTTTGTCTAATGACCCTAATTCATCATTCCTGCAACGAAACATCAAAAATATATTTCTTTAAAGTGCAATATCATAAAAAACATTATAAAATAGGTATGAAAATCTCAACATATTTTTCTTTGGTCCGGCAGGTCCGTTGTGGGAAAGACTTGACAAATTTCTTGTGAATGACGGTTGGCTTTCCCAATTTCTGCTCACTTTTTTCACTCACCTAAGCCTTGCTGGTTCTGACCATAGACCTCTCCTTATAAGCATTATTTCTTCTGAATTGCCTTTTACCCCCCTAGATTTTGATATTTCAACGTGTGGTCCTCCCATCCTTTATTCTCCAAAACTATTTCAGACCATTAGACTGACATCTCTCATCCCGAGCCCTTGGTTAAACTTAGCTTGATCGAAATTAAAACTGGTAAGGAATAAAGAAATAGAGCTGGGAAGCATTTAGAAATGTTCTCACTAATGAGACTGATGCTGAAAAAGAAGTAATTAAAGTAGAACAGGAAGCTTAACAGGGTTTTGTGGGGGAAGAGATGCTACTCAATGCTCAAAATAACCTTCTCACTGCTATTGATTATCAGGACCAATTTTTGAAACAGAAGGCATTTGTGAACATCTTCACTGATGGAGACAGAGATACCAAAATTTACCATGCCTACATAAAGTATAAAAGGAAATGTAATACTATTCTCTCAATCCAAATTATTGAAGGAATTTGGCTCCATGATAATAATTCCATTGCTGCTGATGCTGCTAATTATTTGAAAAAGCTATTGAACCAAGTTCAGAATAGAAGGCTTCCCATTGAGACTCATTACTTCTCTGAAGAGCTAAATTATACTACCAATCTTAGTCTCACTATCACTGATCCCCCTACTGAAAAGAAAATTTGGGAGCCTGTTAGCTTTATTGATAGCTCTAAGGCTGCTGGCCCTGATGGTTACACAGCTGATTTCTATAAAAAAAATCTTGAGATATAGTTAAAGCTAATGTGAGTGTTGCTGTGGTAAGTTTGTTTCAAGGTAACAACCTTCCCCATTACTTCAAGGAATCCACTTATGTACTTGTTCCTAAAACTGAAATTCAGAAAACCTGGGATCACTTTAGACCAATCTGACTTACTACCATCCTCAGCAAAGTGATAAGCAAAATTATTGTGAGTTGACTTCAGCCCCACCTTGAGGTATTGATTAAACCTAAACAGACTGCCTTTGTAATGGGCAGGTCCATCATTGATAATGCTTTACTGGCCCAGGAACTTCTGTAAGATTTGAATAAGCCTTGTAGAGGGGGTAATCTTATCTATAAATTGGACATAAGAAAGGCCTATGATACAATTAATTGGGATTTTATAATGGAGATTCTCATAGCTAGGGGGTTCCAAACTACTTTCTATCAACTAATTCATAGATGGTTATACAATAATGCCAGTCCTTCTCCTCAATGGGCAAGCTTGGGGGTCATTTACTGCTGCTAGAGCTTTAAAGCAAGGGGACCCTTTATCCCCCACCATCTTCATTCTTGCCATTGACTACTTGTATAGAATACTTGATGCATCCCTTCTATCACAAAACTATTCCAGATATCATCACAGATCTAATATTGTCATTTCCCACCTACTATATGTTGATGATATAATGTTTTTCTCAAGTGCCCATAAGCATGTTTTGAAGAAAGTATTCCAAATCCTACAAAAATTTCAACTGCATTCAGGGATGTACTTTAATTCTGATAAATGTCACCTGATCTTTAATAAGAGAGCCACCCCCAACTGTAAACAATGGTAAGTACACTGGTTTCTCCTGTACTTAGTTTTCTATCAAATATCTTGGAGTTACTCTTCTTACTAGAAGAACTAAACAAATTTAGTTTGAGGAAGTTCTTTATAAGATTTCATCCTTCCTTTCTGGCTATACTCAATCATTCCTCTACAATGATGGGAGAATTACTTTGTTAAAGAGTATCTTAACTACCTTTCCCTCTTACATCCTGCAGATGACTGCTATGAAGAAAAACACCCAAATTAAAATGGAGAGAGCCTTCAACAGATTCCTTTGGTCTGGGCAAAGACAAAAAATGCATTGGGCTTCTTAGTAAAAGGTGGCTACACCTCAGTTGGCTGGTGGCGTTGGCTTTAAGGAACTGAATAAACTGCTTCAAAACAACTTGTGCAAAATGTGGATTAAATTAAGATCTCAATCTTCTCTATGGGCTAAATTTATGTGAGGCAAATACTGTAATGACCAACATCCTACACTAGTGGTTAGGAAGATTGGTGATTCCAAAATTTTGGTGAAGATGCTAAAGATTAGGTAGATTGATGAAAACCTTTTCGTATGGGATTTGGGAAATGGAAATATCAATTTTTTGTTAGATCATTGGTGTCCTAAAGATTGTTTAATTCCCCTCACTTCCCCTAATCCTAGTCTCAAGATTGCTGACTGCTGGGAAGACAACAACCGGTCAATTCTAAAACTCTCAACAATTTTACAAGAGCAGTGTGTCAAGAGAGTTGCCACCATACAATTTGATAGGACAAAGGTAGATAAACCTGTTTGGCAAGCCTACTCTAATCAGAGCCTCACCAAAGCTATTTACTCCAAAATATATGGCTGGGAGCAGATACCTTGGGGAGAGATTGTTTGGAATAAGTTTCTATCTCCAATTTCTATCTCCATCTATGGCTTTCTTCAGCTGGAAGACTCTCAAACATTTTCTCCCTACTGATGACATACTCAAGTTGAAAGGTCTGAGAGGGCCTTCTAGATGTGGGCTGTGTCTACAAGAGGAAGAATCTATAACTTATCTATTTTTTGAATTTACCTTTGCACAGAAAGTTTAGAACCAGCTTATGCAACATCTGAATATTGAATTTTTCAATCTGACATGGGATAAGCTTTTTATTTGCTGGAAGAGCTTGCATCAGATAAATTGTGCCCCTATACCTTTTATAGTGGCATGGTTTATTTGGATGAATAGAAACAAAGTCAAATTTGAAAAGACTGGTTACACTACTGAATAGGTGGTTAGAAACATTATTTCCTACATACACAAGAGGATCATGTATAAAAGATTTCCAAACATCTCCAACTCCTATTTTTTTAGGAAGGAAACTCCTCTACAAATCTATAAAGTCTTCTGGAAGCGTCCTAAGGAAAACACTATTAAGATTAATACAGATGGAAATTTTTTTGAGCTAAGGGCTGGGGTGGGTGGAATTTTCAGAAACCACCTAGGCCAATGTCTCCTCCTTTACTTCCATACTCCAGTATTGGTTGCTGATGTTATTGAAACTGAAATTATAGCTGTCTATTGGGCAATTAACATTGCAACAAAAATTGGATGGACTCATATTTGGATTGAAGTGGATTCTATTGTGGTCATCAATTTGTTAAGTATTGAGGATGTGAATCCTTGGAATCACTCTTACTGGATTTAAAACATCAGAAGACTCTCATCCCACCTCCATGTGCACTTCACTTTTATTTTCAGGGAGGGCAACAAACCTGCTAATTGGCTTGCAAGATATGGTCTCCGCTGCACATCACATCTGTGGCTACCTCCCCATATTCTCCACTTCTTTTTCTACTAAATGGAGACAGAATTAAACTTCCCCACCTCAGAATTGCTAGTCAAAACACACTTTAGAGGTAGTCCTTCTTTGTTGATGCTTTTTATCTTTCAGAACCCCACTTATTCTCAGTTTATTGATTTTTTTTCCTGTGGAGCCTTGCTGGTCTCTTGTTTGTTTTTTTCTTTTCATTATCAGATGTATGACTCTTAGGTAGATTGCTGCCCCCTTTTTATGGGTGTCTAGTCTCTACCTCTTTTTGTAATCTTTGCTTATGTCAACATGGAAGGAGCCACAAGAAGCTCTTTTTTGCAATATATCGCTTTTATAGTTCACAACACCTTCTTTTCCTGCACTTTCTTTTACTCTACTTTTCATGTTTATAAGCTTGTGTGTTAAACAATGATGTCACCCTGCATGTCAAAACCAAAACCTTTAGAATAGTCACCAAACTGAAACCAAAATTAAAATTGAATCAGATAAAATTCACCACCACAACATTCAAAATATAAGACAACTCAAAATTTAATTACAAACAAAATAAAAAAAATTGCAACTAAATTAAAACGTCTCAATCAGATGATTGGGAATCTCTTGGAGGAGGTAACCTATGGTTGTTAACGAGATTTTCCACTGTCTAAATGAATCTATGGAACTCATTAAGTTAAGTTTAGTAAATTCATTTAAACTAAGTGAATTCGAAAGAAAATAGTGGTGCTGGAATGAGGGAACCATACGATCCTAACCTATGTTGCTCTAATCAACTTTAAAATCTCCTATAATATCTAAATAACTATAACCTTGGGGAACATTTGATTTGACATCAGAACTTGACATATTGAAAAATTTAAAATTACTTTGACGAGGAGCTTGGAGCTAGTATTGTGGGTAGCATGACTATCTTCAATAGCAAAACGTGTCTACATCAGCTAAACCATTCCTTAGAATTAAACAAAAATCCATAGGACTTTGAGGTCGTTTGCTTATGCAACATAAATCCTCAATTTATCTTTAGGCCTTTGTATAGCTCTGCTATACAATATAAGCCCTAACTAATTTTAGGATTTCGAGGTTGTTGTTCGTCACAACCTATATCCGCACATCTTCCAAACTATTTTTGTAATTGTTTCACATGAATGTAATATCTAATTAATAAAATTGGCAGAATGAAATATTTAAACATTTCTCCTATAGATTGAAGCCAAATAGTAGGATAGTTTTGGAAGTCATTGGGGTTCTCCTCAGAATCTATGACGTCCCCTAGTTCTTCTTGCTTTGGACCCAAAAATAAAATATTCCAAATTTGAGTCATTCCCTTTTCACACCTCTTTGTCTGATCTCTTTGAAAAGTCCTATTCTTTGGAACTCCTTGAAGATAATACTACTTGATTTTTATCGAGAGTTTTCTTAGGTGACCTCGGTTATCTAAGATGTAGTTAACTATAGGGGCTTACCCTTATAAGAAGCTCTTCCAAACCCAACTTAATATAAAATCTATTTAATTTTTCATATTAAATAGGAGAACGTGTCAGCTTATAATAAAATGGTTCTGCAGACCAAACAAATTTCATATATTTCTTAGTTTATTTGATCGAGCCTCACCCTCAAGTCTTGTATTTATCTTTCGGGATAGATACATAGCTTGAGACGTAGCACTCTTTTATCTAAACTTTGAAATATATGGGATTAGTTTAATTTCATATTTTTCTAAACTTATATATAACTATGAAAGACATGGGATCAATTTGATTTTATATTCTTCTAAACTTAAATATATGTTTAAATTAAATGTCCCTCCGAAGTGGGCGACAAGATTTCGATTCTGGCGACCGACAAATTCCACAGGAAAACCCCCCTAAAATTGTGCCGACATAGTTGGGAGGACTATGATTTAACCAATTAGTGAGTACCACACTTCACTTTGGATAAAGCCATTGTAAACGTCCAAGGGGGTGCAAATAGATATGGAGATAAGTTTCAATGAGCGTAGAATTGATGTTTCTAGGGTGACATGTTAGATTTTATTCTCAATTCGGTATTGAGTTTGGATCTAAGGTCCCTAGTAGGTTCTATAGAGAGGGCACAACGGGTATCTTGAAGTGAGAGGCCAGAATGTACTCAGCACTAGTACACAAGCTAGAACAAACTCTAGGTTAGCCAATGTTCTTTGGCTAGCACCGAGAGCAAGTGAAGGATGGGTATGCTCCTATTTATCACAATACATAATTATATTTTAATCATTTAAATCCTACATTGATTAATATCTCTTTACAAGAAGAAATATCTTTTCATAACTTTCGAACTCATTTAAAACTTTATTAATCTTTTAAACATTATTAATCGGTTAAAACTTTGTTTATACTTTCTGTTTAAATTTAGTTTTAACCATTACAAACATTTCAACATTCTTCTCCTATGATATTTATCTGCAATTTAGATATATGTTTTCTTTATTTATTATTTAGAAGTTACAACTTTCCCCGTCGGATCGATAATGGGGTTTTTAAGGAAAATCCTATGTTACTTGATGATACGTATACTTGCGTAGTACCCATAGTGTGAAGTATTTTTATGTATTTTCAAAATTATTTCATTTATTCACATAGCCACTAAATATAATTTAGGATAAGTTTTTGGCAATCTTTCAAAGCATAAATATCTGCATAATTGGGGGTCGGGTCAAATTTTTGGCATCGTTGCTGGGGATACCGACTGAACTTTTGGTTTAGAAATTTATTTAAATTGTAGATTTATTTTGAGGAAAATTAAAAATTAATTTTTGTATTTTTTCATTTTCGAGAATCATAAAAAAAAAATTGAAAAACCGAAAAAAAAAGAGAAAAACCAAAAAAACCAAAATATTTTTTTAAGTATTTTAAGTTTTATTTTCTAAATTTTTTTCCTTGTGTATGCGTATTTTGAAATCTGAAGGTTTAGTGCCTTATGACTTTGAATTAGAATGGTTAATAAAAAATATTAGAAATAAAGAGGGCTTCACAATTTTTAAGAAATGATAAATACATCTCAAATCAACATTGAAAATCAAGCTATTAAAAATGAACATCGTCATTAACAAAGACCATTAAGGGATTACGCGAAACCTACAGCAGATAAAGTTCACTTAATTATACAAACCCTTGTTGTAGTGGCTAGCTCATTTAAACTTAAACCTTATATTAGATAAATGATACAAAACAATCAGTTTGGGGGAACATCATCCGAAGATCCAAATTTACATTTAACAAGTTTCTTAGAACTGTGTGCTACATATAAATATTATGGAGTATCAAACAATGTTGTCAGACTTAGAATTATTTCTTTTTCATTAAGGGATAAAGCTAAGATGTGGTTAAATTTGATAACACCTGGATCTATTATAATTTGAATGGATTTAGCATAAAAATTTTTGGCCATGTACTTTTCTCATTCAAAAACTGCTAAGCTTAGAAATGATATTACTTCTTTTACGCAGTATGAAGGAGTGTCAATATATGAAGCTTATGAAAGATTTAAAGAACTTCTTAGAAAGCGTTCACAAATGCTTTACCAGACTGGCTAATCATTCAAACTTTTTATAATGGGTTAGTAGGATCCTTTAGATCTATCATAGATGATGTTGCTGGAGGTTCATAAATATCAAAACCATTTTATGAAGCTTATTCATTAATTGAAAAGATGTCTACGAATAATTTTTAATGGACCTCTGATAGGGTAAATCCTAAGAAAGTAGCCAGTATTCATAGTAACGATGCTATTACAATGATTCCATCTTAGGTTACTGCATTATTTAGGAAAATAGATTAAATTGGAATGAATTTTTCTCTGATGACTCAAGTGTTTGAAGAAAATTCATTAGGACAGGTAATTGATTCTCAAACTTCAATAGAAACTTTAAATGATATTAAAAAATAGACCCAATAACCCATATTCTAATTATTACAACCCAGGTTGGAAAAGCCATCCCAATTTTAACTAGAACAATAATTCTAGTGGTGGAAGTCAACAATGGGGGAACAATCAAGTAAAACCATTGGGAAATTGGAATAATAGGGTAGTTCTAACTGTAGACCTACTTATCCTCTTAGATTTAGTAGTAATCAACAAATTAAAGAGAAGAAGTTGTCTATAGAAGAAGTGGTGTTACAGATGGAAAATCAATTACATTGTCAAAATTTTGCTATTCGAAACATTGAGAATAAATTTAGAAAAATTGCTAATGCACTTAGCAATAGGTCTCTGGGAACACTTCCTATTAATGTTGAGATCAATCCTAAAGATAAAAATAAGAAACATAAGTAAGTTAAATCTGTCCAACATAGAAGTGGAAGGTAATTAAATGATGGAGCTCAAAAAGAGATTGAAGTTGAGAGAAAAAAATAAAACTAAAAAACCTGAAGAAACTATTCCTAAGGAAGTAGAAAAACCAATCTCTCCGATTAAGAGTAACTTAGAAATAACACCACCTTCTTTTCCTCAATGACTTAGACAACAAAATTTGGATCAACAGTTTTCAAAATTTTTTGAGATATTTATGAAGCTTACAATTTATATTTTTTTTGCAGAAGTTTTGGAACAGATGCTAAATTATGCCAACTTTATGAAAGAAATTTTAAATTAAATAGGAAGTTTGAAAACTGTGTAACTATTTCACTTAGTGAAGAATGTAATGCAATAATTCAAAAAAAGCTTCCTTAAAAATAAAAGGATCGTAGTAGCTTCACCATACCTTATGCAATCAGAGAAAATTTTTTTGGAAAAGCTTTATGTGATTTAGGAGCAAGCATTAATCTCATGTCATTATGAATGAATTTTTCTCTGATGACTCAAGTGTTTGAAGAAAATTCATTAGGACAGGTAATTGATTCTCAAACTTCAATAGAAACTTTAAATGATATTAAAAAATAGACCCAATAACCCATATTCTAATTATTACAACCCAGGTTGGAAAAGCCATCCCAATTTTAACTAGAACAATAATTCTAGTGGTGGAAGTCAACAATGGGGGAACAATCAAGTAAAACCATTGGGAAATTGGAATAATAGGGTAGTTCTAACTGTAGACCTACTTATCCTCTTAGATTTAGTAGTAATCAACAAATTAAAGAGAAGAAGTTGTCTATAGAAGAAGTGGTGTTACAGATGGAAAATCAATTACATTGTCAAAATTTTGCTATTCGAAACATTGAGAATAAATTTAGAAAAATTGCTAATGCACTTAGCAATAGGTCTCTGGGAACTCTTCCTATTAATGTTGAGATCAATCCTAAAGATAAAAATAAAAAACATAAGTAAGCTAAATCTGTCCAACATAGGAGTGGAAGGTAATTAAATGATGGAGCTCAAAAAGAGATTGAAGTTGAGAGACAAAAAATGAAACTAAAAAACCTGAAGAAACTATTCCTAAGGAAGTAGAAAAACCAATCTCTCCGATTAAGAGTAATTTAGAAATACCACCACCTTCTTCTCCTCAATGACTTAGACAACAAAATTTGGATCAACAGTTTTCAAAATTTTTTGAGATATTTAAGAAGCTTACAATTTATATTTTTTTTGCAGAAGTTTTGGAACAGATGCTAAATTATGCCAAATTTATGAAAGAAATTTTAAATAAAAAAAGGAAGTTTTAAGAATATGTAACTATTGCACTTAGTGAAGAATGTAATGTAATAATTCAAAAAAAGCTTCCTAAAAAATAAAAGGATCGTAGTAGCTTCACCATACCTTATGCAATCAGAGAAATTTTTTTTGGAAAAGCTTTATGTGATTTAGGAGCAAGCATTAATCTCATGTCATTATCTATATTTAGAAAGTTGTACTTAATAGAGATTTCTCCCACTACTGTAACCCTTCAGTTAGTTGATCGATCTATCACTTATCATAAGGGGTTATAGAAGTTGTGTTGGTTAAAGTGGATAAGTTTATCTTCTCTGTTCATTTCATTGTGTTAGATATGGAAAAAACTAAAAGAATTCTTATCATTCTAGGGAGACATTTCCTTACTACTGGACATGCAATGATAGATGTGCAAAAAGGAGAATTAACCATGAGAGTTAATGACTAGAAAGTTATATTTAATGTGCTTAAATCAATGAAGTATCCTGATAAAGAAAAATATGATAAATGTTATAAAGTTGACATTATTTATTATATAATTTTTAATAATTTCCAAGAAATATGTGAAGTCATATCTGATGAAAAGAACTGAAGAATGAAACTGAAAGTGATTTTGAGGATAAATCAAATGAAATAATTACTGAAGATTCATGTTCAGAAAAGTTGAAATTTTAGATTTTGCTGAAAATAAAATACCTCTGATTCATTCTATTAAAAAACCTCCTAACTTAAGATGAAGATTCTCTCTACTCATTTAAAACATGCATTTATAAGGAACTCATCTACATTACCAGTTATTATATTCTCAAATTTAACTGCATAACAGGAAGAAAAATATTTGGAGAGATTAAAAAATCATAAGAAAGCCTTTGGATAAACATTAGCTAATATTAAAGGAATCAGTTCTTCAATTTGTATGCACAAAATTTTGATGGAAAATAATCATAAACCTAGGGTTGTTCCTCAAAGAAGATTAAATCCTATAATAAAATAAGTTGTTAAGAAAGAATTTTTAAAATTGTTGGATGCTGGAATTATATATCCTATTTTAGATAGTTCTTGGGTTATTCCTATTCATTGTGTTCCTATAAAAAGTGGAGTGACTGTAGTTGTAAATGAAAAATGAATTAATTCCTACCAGACAAGTCACTGGGTGACGAATCTATATTGATTATAGGAAATTAAACCTCGCTACTAGGAAAGATCATTTTCTGCTACCTTTTCTGGATCAAATATTGGATAAACTATCTGGGTATTGTTATTTTTGCTTTTTGGATGGATATTCGAGATACCACTTAATTTGCATTGCTCCTGAGGATAAAAAAAGACAACATTTACTAGTTTATACGAGACTTTTGCTTTTTATAAGAATGTCATTCGTTTTATGTAATGCTCCAACAACTTTTCAAAGATGTATGATATCAATTTTCTATGATTTGGTTGAGAAAGGAATTAAAGTTTTTATGAATGATTTCTTAATTATTAGAACCTCTTTCAATTCATTTTTAGATCACTTAACAAGAGTTCTAAAATGCTGCAGATAAACAAATTTTGTTCTTAACTAGGGAAAATATCAATTTATGGTTGCAGGAGGAATTATATTAGGACATAAGATTTCTAAAAGTGGCATTGATCCAAAAAAAATTCAAGTTATTGCTGATCTACCACCTCCTACTTCTATGAGAGGGGTAAGAAGTTCTCAAGGATATGTTGGGTTCTATAGACATTATATTAAAGATTTTTCAAAAATTGCTAAGCATATATGCCATCTTTTAAAAAAAGATACAAATTTTGATTCTAATAAGGAATGTCTAAATGCCTTCAATTTATTAAAGGAAAAATTAATCACCGCACCTATTATTGTTTCACCTGATTGGATAAAAACCCTTTGAATTAATGTGTTATGCTAGTGATTATGCTATAGTGGTTGCTTTAGGGCAAATATACGATAAAATTTTTAATGTGATATACTGTGCTAGTAAAACAGTTAATAAAGCTCAAATTAATTACACCATTATTAAATAATAATTATTAGCTATAGTGTTTGCTTTTGATAAATTTAGATCTTATCTTATTAGAGCTAAATGCATCATGCATATTGATCACTTTGATATTAAATATTTAATGATGAAGAAGGATGCAAAACCACGATTAATTAGATGGGTCCTTCTGATGCAAGAATTTGATTTTCAAGTTGTAGATAGGAGGGGTGCTGATAATTAGATAACTGACCATTTTTTAAGGCTTGAACAGGAGAATAATGTTAATTCTTATGATGAAATAAATGAAAATTTTCTTGATGAGCAATTATGTGCGACTAACGACTAACAAATTTCGTGATATGCTTCATTGACCCGACACACAATTACGTTAATATTTATACTTCTTAAAATTGCCAAAAAGTTGGCTCAAATTATATTTAGTGGCTACTGTGAATAAAATAAATGATTTGAAAAATAAATAATAAGTTTTCACACTATGGGTACTACGCAAGTATACGTATCATTTCAAGTAATATAAGATTTTCCTTAAAAACCTCAGTATCGATCCCACGAGGAAATTAAAAATGCTTAATATTGACTAGCAAAACTCTATCTAAATTGCAGATATATATGATAGGAGAACAATATAAAAATATTTGCAACAGTTTAACACTAAATTTTAGCAGGAAGTAAAAACTAAATTTAAAAGTTTAATAAATATCAAAAAAATAATAAAGTATAAAAATGAGTTTGAATATTACAAAAAGATCTTTCCCCTTGTAAAGAGATGTTAATCAGTGTAGGATTTGAATGATGAAAAGAATAAAATGATGTATTGTGCCAAATAGGAGCATTCTTATCCTTTAACCCCTCCCGGTGCTAGTGATCCCTGGATACTGCTAAAATGCAAAGTACAACAATAATTCAGATAATATTTCAGTTATATTTCGTTACTTTGCAACAAAACCAAAAAATTGATCCAGAATAAAAATAAGAATTTAACTTTTAATTTATATATTGGATACTACGTAAGTATACGTATCGTTATCAAGTAATATAAGACTTTTTGATTAAAACCTAAATATCGAACCCACGGGGAGAATACACAATATGCACAATTGAATTTCAAACTTTCTATTTTTAATAAAAAGATAATTATCTAAACTAAAGATGATTTTTGCAATAATGAAAATTTAAATATTTTTGGTATTTTCAATATTTTGATAGAACAATAAAGATTTAAAAAGATAACTAGAGTTTTTGTAGAAGAAAAGCACTAAATATGAAAATATCTTTCTTCTTGTTATGAATCAATAATAAGTATAGAAATTCTATTATGAAAGTATGTAAATTGTGTTGTGCCAAATAGTAATAATATACACTTGCTAGAGATGCTATAAAGAACATTGACTAATTTAAAGTTTGAATAGTTCTGAAGACCGGCAAGGCAAGGAAGATACGGGAAGATACAGACTCTCATTCTAGAGTTTCCTCGGTTCCCTCCACCTGGGGGCTTACATTCTCATATCCTAAAATAATAAACTAAGTTGGGGGCTTTAACCTATTACTTTAAAGTCCTCTAACTCTACACCATTCAATGAATATTTTCCTATTTATTTGCACTCAATCATATGAACTACATTCGCATTCATACAACCTCATATGATTCTTTCCAATTGTTTAGTACATTCACATTCATACAACCTCATGTAGTTCTTTCCAATTGTTTCCTGAGACAATACCAGCCCGGTTCTTATGTGTTCTCAAAAAAAAAAATTGACATCTGCATTGACCAAATCAAGAAGTAAATGAAGTGCAAGGATTTAAATCTTCACAACTTCTTCCATCATTGAAGATCAATACTTTCCACAACTTCCATCCAAAACCTAATTACTTATCATTTTAGGAAGAAAGATAAAGAAAACTACTCAGAATTCATGGATAAAACAAAACCACACTTTAGTTTAAAAGAAGAAATCAATGTCAAACCAACAAAAAGTCTCAATTAAAACCAAAAGTAGTCTCAAAACAGAAAGATAAAAACTTATC
>NW_018253598.1:16119-17513 GCF_001263595.1 Phalaenopsis equestris
AGAATTTACTCATCTAATACCTGCCACTGGTGCTTAAGTGCGGGGCCTCTGGTGCTTAGGCACAGCCTTCTTGATTTAACCGGCGCCTAAGCGCCAGATTTGGATCTTAGGCAGCAAAACTCTTTTGCACATTTTTCACCTTTTGCTCCAAATTTGATCCTTTTTCACTCTCTTAAGCATTTTTCACTCTTTTTACTTGTATCTGTAAGAAAAACATAAAAATACCTTCCATTAAAGCAAAATATCTCAAAAATAGGTATAAAAATGTGTCTAAAAATACTATATATTTTTGGTGTATTAGCTAGCAAAGAACAATGACTAACTTAGAGTTTTTCACTGGCTTGTGTAGTAGTGATGAGTAGATTTTGGCCTACCACTTCCAGATTACCCACATTGCTCTCTCTATAGGACATACTGGGACCCTTACAATCCCAAATATAGACAAAATTGATAAAAGAATATAGCTGTCACCCTAAAATCATCAATTCTATGCCCATCAAAACTTATCTCCCTATCTATTTGCACTCCTCTCAGGTGGTTGCAATGGCTCTTCCCAAGTTGAAATGTGGTACTCACTAGTTGGCGACATCATTTCCCTCCTCGGTCATTATGTTTCTCAACAGATTTTAAAAATACAAATGGTTAGTTTGCAAAGTTAATGAAGAACTAGTGAAAATACCATAACAATGTTTTAAAATAAAAAGAAATCCTCAAATCATTCTCATTCCACAAGATCAATTTCCATATGCAAGAAGAAAGAAAGAGAACTACTCAGAGTTCATTAAGATAAAACAAGAACATATGATTTGTCTTGAAAGTCAAGTTTTATAACAAAAAATTAAACACAAATACAAGATACTTATCTTTATGTCTTCTCTCTGAGAAAATCTTGAATTTTCCTTTAAGCAATCTCCAAACTCTTACACAAAACAAAGACACACACTAAAATCTTTCAGAGGTCTCCTCCAACACACCCAAAAGACTCTCCCTAGACTCCTTTTTCATCCAAAGCATGGCGCTATTAGGAGATAAATAAAGATCACCAAGGGTCACTTCATGCACCCCTTCAAAATTTTGCCAAATTCAATGGATATTCTAGAAATTTGGTTACTGGCACCAGTCTGGGGTGCTATAGTGCCCAACCCGCTCGACACATGGCGTTATGTCGCTAAGGGTGGCGCTATGGCGCCATTAAAAAACTTTCATTTTTTGCCCAAATTTGTCCTCATTTTCTCTAAAGATCTATTTCATGTACTTGAAATTAAAAACATGCAAACTACCTTCCATTAAAGTGCAATATCATAAAAAATATGCATAAAATGAGCTTGAAATGTACACTAAAAACAAGAAATTTTTAGATGGATCAATTCCCCCAAACTTAAACATTACTTGTC
>NW_018253599.1:0-5289 GCF_001263595.1 Phalaenopsis equestris
CAAGTTATATTTTAATTATTAAAAATTATTTTATTTTCAAAATGTTAATTAACTTAAAAAATCAATTTGAGATATTAAATGAACTCCAAATGTTTTGAAATTTTTATCGGGAGTTATTTGGAGTTTATTTTTTGGTGGAGACTAAAAATTAACTCATTTAGATGTCTATGATGCCCAAAATTAAATTTCTTTTTGTTTTAGGATTGGTGAAGATTAAGTGTATTCTTAATGACTTAACTCATGAAATTATTTCCAAAGGATCCTCTAGTTGTAGAGAACCTTCCAAAATTTTCTTAAAATTTTCTAATTAACATGCTAATTATCATAATTAATTTATGTAAATAATAGACATAAACTTAAAAAATATGGATCTCTGCCAAGGGACCTCCTCTGACTTTAAAAAAATCAAAAGATATCCCCTAAGATAGAGGCAACAACATGCTAAAATTTCAATCCATGGTGATATACCTAAATGCATGGAGAATCAAAACATTCAAATCAGTATTTAATTAAAAAAAAATATGCATCACATGAAATTAAAATTATTTCCAAATTATTCTACTCTGTTCACTGAGCAAGAGGGTATTTTTATTTTATAATTATGATTTTTCTACACCAAGATAAGAATTTTTAAAGCAAGCACTATATATTTAAAAAAGTAAATCCCTATTCTTTTTTAAATGCGCTGCACTGATTGTATCCTCGGCAGCTTCGAAGAAACGCGTGGCGTGCTCTGGTTGGATGCCACCATCCGCGTAGCTGCTGACTCGGTCCGCAATTCATGTAAGGAAGCACTGTCTGGCTCGATCTTATCCGTCCATCCAATACAAGCGCGATCGGAAAGCTCCCCATCATCATCCCTGATAGAGTATTCCCATGATCGTACACACTATAACCCTATGATCTCAGCCTAGACTCAACCAAATCACTTCAGGTTTGATCATATGGACTCGTCTAAGTGAGACGAACATATCCATATGGTAATCATACAATTGAATCGAGCCTAATCAAATGGAGAATCAAAATAGGCTCGGGAGGAAGAGGAGATCAATACCTTGGCTCTAAGAAGTGAAGCTTCGATCAGAGGTGCTCGGTATGTTTTTTTTCGTCCAAGGAGGCTAGGGATTTAGCATATGGCTGTGGTACAAACCCTAGGTAGAAATTCGACCAAGCCTGATTTCATGTGTTGGTCTAGAGATGTGCTAAAGTCTCTATGGAAGGGGAATTTGATGGGGCTTTTCCTTCTCTCACTGTGGTGAGGGTGTGGATGAGTTTAATTTGGTTTTTTGGAGTGTAGAAGTTTGGAGAGCTCTGTCTTGGTTTTAGGTAGAGATTCAAGCTCAAAATTAGGCTCGGTAAGGGGATTCAGGGTAATGTGGTGGTTGGATTGCATTGAGGAGGTCTCAAAGAGGTTTTGGTATCGATTTGGATAAGTCTCTTAGAGGAAATTTTAGTACACATCCCATGACCATGGAGGTCAGTTTTTATAAAAATGGCAAAGTGGGGGCTCTCAGGGCCAATGTTTGGGTGTATTGTGATTCTTAGGTGGAGCGCAGAGGAGCTCTATCATTTGATTTGAGTGAGGTGGCCTCTGAGTTTCATTTGGGTTAAGTTTAAGAGGAGGTGTCCCTCAATTTTGGCTTCTCCGGTGACTACGTCAGCTGGCCATGGCAAGGGGAGGTGGCTAGGAGCTCAAGAAACCCAGGGGAATCTGTCATAGCAATTTAATGGGTTGGGGATTAGTTTGTTGTTTTGGCAAAGATATCTTAAGCCTAAGCATAAATGGAAATAAAATTCCATAATTTGAGGGACACTTGGTCCATTGCTCATCTACCTCGGGTTAGATGGTTTTTGGCTCAGTCTTAGGGTCCAACTAATAATTGTGGTGGAGTTAATTTGATGACTTTAGGGTGGTTAGGCCACATTTAGTGCATGGGTCCAAGTGAGTACAAATGGCCAAAATTTGGGTTTGGGCTAGGCTAGCCATTTTAATTGACCCAAATAAATGTTGCATTTGGTGTATATGATCATAAGGAACATCTGTGGTGAAGGATGAAAGTGGTTTTGAGTTCAATTGCATGGTCAATTTGGAGGAATTTTGAAATTTGATCAATTTGGGCATATTGGGCTAAATTTGGGTCTAGGTTGGGATAGGCTTGGGTTAGGTACAAATTGATTTTTTTAAATGGTCAATAGGTATCTCATGAAGAGGTTTCAACATAAATTGGGTGCCAATTTTGGAGTTAAGGCATTCAATTTGATGAGATTAGGTCGTGTGGCCAAAGTGTGGCCAAAATTGGGGCTTTGGCCAAAATTGGGGCTTTGATCTAAATCAAAATTGGGCTCAAATGATGGACTAATTGGGCTTTTATTTGGTGTAAATTGATCATATCAAGGGTTAATTTGAGTTTATAATTGAAATTAAGGGAAATTGAGACCAATTTGATAGACATTTGTGGTAGATTTAGGGAAAAATGGGCTTTTAAAAGGTAATTTGGGGGTTTTGGTCAAACATGGTCAAATCGGCCAAATTGGGTCATGTGGTAGTTGAGAAAATTGAAATTTTGATGATTTGGGAGGTTTTTGTTATTTTTTTGGATTTTTTAGAATTTTTAGAATTTTGGGCTAAGCAGGGGTATTTTGGTAATTTGGCAGTTTTTTGTGATTTTGGGTAGTTTGGGTGTTTTCAAGATGTTTGGAATGATTTGTGAGTCAACTTGGGTATTTTGTGTAAATTTTGGAGTTTTAGCCAAATTTAGGGACCCAAGGGTATCTAGGTAATTTAGGGGAGTTTAGGGGCAAGAAGGCTAGGTTGGGCATTTTGGTAGAATTGGAGTGCCAACCACGATCAATAAGTCATGGACCAATGGAAACCCCATTTTCGGTCCTCTATGTACTGGTCTTAGCTATACTCTAGCCTAGGGCCAGTGGGTTTAGGGACAACCTACATGAGTATCCCAAGAGTATTAAGGGACCAAAGCCTAGAAGTTTAGGTTTAGGGTTGTGAGTGATTGTGGGTGAGAGTGAGTGCCTTAAGCCCTAGACCAATACCCAGGGTCAACCCTAAGGTCCAGCAATCCTAAAGGGACTCTCCTTAAGCTCCCCCATAATGACCCAACCTACTAAGTGCTAGAGGTTAGGACCAATATGTGGAACTTCAAGTTGAGTAAAGAGGAGTGTAAAATTTCTATTGGTGAGGGTTCCTTGTCTGGTTTTCTAAGAATAGCCAGTAGGAAAGTCCTATGGCTAGACCTTAGGCTACTAAAGAGGAAAAACTAAACCTCAACCAAAAGTGAGATCAACATGTCGAGAGGGGCTGACACCTACAGGAGAGATTAGAAATAAAGCGTCTCAGATATGCCAACTTTCCTTGGAAGGAAAGTATTTGCTTTAAGGTTTTAAGATGAGGCATTCCCAAGATAGCTTTAATCTTATCTTATCTATCTGGGTCGATGTCGATTCCCTGATGACGAACAACGAATCCTAGAAATTTCCTGGAGGTAACACTGAAAGCGGATTTTAAGGGATTCATTTCAAGGTCGTATAGTCGTAACTGTTCGAACACGATCCTCAAATTGCACAAATGAAATATTTTTCATTTACTTTTGATGACCAAATCATCCACGTAGCATTCTGCTTAATTGTGAATAAGGTCATCAAAAATCTGTATCTTGGCAAGTTGATATGTTGCTCCAGCGTTCTTCAACCCAAATGACATCACCATGTCGCAGAAAATTCCGATCGACATTCTGAAGGTTGTACGTGTTGTATCCTTAGGAGCCATCTTGATTTGCTTGTATTTTGAAAATCTGTCCATGAAAGAGAAAATTTCATGTGTAGAAGTGATATCCAACATCATTTCTGGTATTGGTAATGGAAACTCGTCTTTTGGACATGCTTTGTTTAGATCTCTGAAGTCGACGCAAACATTTGTCCATTTTTCTTTTTGACAGGTACAGTGTTAGCTAACATTTCTCTTCTTTTACAAAGCTAGCGTCTATTAATTTCTTCATTTCGGCGATGACTTGTTGTTCAATTTCAAGGCGCATTCTTCTTGGAGTTTGTTTTACTGGGATTATAATTTTTTCTACCCCGAGTTTATGAACTGCAATCTCTGCTGACAGTCCTGACATTTCATTATAACTCCATCCAAAGCAATCTTTGAATTATGTTAGCAATTTGATGAGCTGTAAAGTTTCTTCATCTTTAAGTAGAGAATATGATATGTTGTCATCATTATTTCATCATACATCATATCATATTCTCCAAGGTTGATTTCTTTCAACTCATCAACCATTGATTTAATTTCCTCCTTAAATTCTGGCAGAGCATCTTCTATCAGTTGATTAGTAGATTCTTCCTCTATATCGAGGCAACCCTCTCCTGATTCACTTGTAACATTCATACAAAATTTTGAATCATCGACTTGTCCGACTGTACCAATCCCAAGACCCTCTTTTGAATTTTGAGTTCAACTTTTAACATTCCATAATTTTTCAAAAAGTTGTAATTTATTTTTCGACATTTGTTTTGGTAAGTGTCATTATTGAATTAACTTTTGTACGTAAGGTGAAAAGTAACCAAAAGGTAATTCCATTAATTCATTAGAATCATCGTCCAAATTTACATAATTCTCAATATTGGTAGAGGTAGAAGCATGGTAAAATTTGATCGGCTTTAAACCAGCACTACAGACTTCCTTGACCTCTAAACTCTCGACCTATTGAGGGAGGATCGGAGCAAGGGTCATAGTATTCACATAGCGGTTTATCCGATCATACATCATATCATATTCTCTTTTCTCGGCATCTTTTATGGAGATCTCGTATTGAGGTTTCTTCTATTTTGTCATCATTATTTCATCTTCGGAACTATCCTCATCATCAATGTTGATGGTTGACCTAGTCCATTAAATGATTAAGTTGGTTCTTCCATGTCCACGTCCCCGGCCTCGACCTCATGTTCGCGAGCTAAAAGAGCATCCGCCAACTTATTGAAAAAGAGTGGTAGAAGATTGCTGAAGCAGAGTTGAATGGCCTTGCCACTGTACTTCTTCTGAATCTTTACTTTTATTTGTTGAAATTTTGCGAGAGAAGACAGTTTTCTTCGAAGGCGCGTAGTAGGCAGCATTTTCATGAATGCCAACTTCATGAACTAAAAACGGTTGTAGATCTCCTTTGATGCAATGTTCTTGTCCTTCTTTGTAGTACTTGATGCACTGGTGTAGAGATGATGGAACCATGTTGTGTTCATGAATGCACTGGTCGACTAAGTAGAGCATTGAAAGAG
>NW_018253599.1:6460-25432 GCF_001263595.1 Phalaenopsis equestris
TTCTCCAACCTTCATAAACAATGTAATCGATCCAAGGGCTTTTTCTCCATTTTGGTTGAATCCTCTTAACATCATTTTATTTATTGTAAGCTATTGAGCTTTGATGTCCAAATAGGCCAATGTTCGTAGAATCGTCAATTTGAGTGATGCTCCAGGATCTACTAAAACTCTGGAAAACACAAATCTATCGATGTTAACAGAGATATAGAGTGTTCAGTTGTGTTCGGTGGTACCAAAGAACAAATCTTCATCTGTGAAGGTCACCCCAAGCTATTCTATCAAAGAACAAACTTCATCTTAGGATGTGCTATCCAACTAGGCTAAGCAAATCTCTAGATCGAGCAAAGTTGTAACCAGAGACTCTCTCATCTCCTTTCTTAGGATTAGAGCATCATAGATGCTTAATCAGGCCGACAACTTCCTAAGATGAGCTAGCATGTCGTAATCCACTTTGTATGGTCCCCTGATTTTCTCTTGGTTATGTGTTTCTTCCACTGCTGGAGGTGGAGGCAGTTCTTCTCGAGTTACTATTTGTTTTCCTTTATCCACTGGAGCTGTTCTTCGGGGTAACACTTTCCCGCTCCATAAGTTTATTTCTATAATTTCTTCTTCTTGAGGTACTTTTACTGAATTTTCTTGTGTTTCTTATTTGTCAGAAAGATCTAAGTTGATGGCAGACGGCGCACCGTGGTGCTCGAGAATTAGTTCCTCACTCCTGGTGCTGTCGTAGCTATTATCGTTGATGTCTTCTTCGATATTGTTAACGAGTTCATCAGACACAAGTACAATTTAAGGATCATTTCGGTAATCGAGATCAAATTTAGATTGATCATAATCAATTACGTCATCACTAGAAACAGTTAAAACGTAGCCGAAATCTTGATCATTATATTCATAAAACCGCGGAGGGGCAGAAAGATAACCATACAGATTTAGAGGTTCGAGGATTTTTTCCCCCTAATCTGAGACAACCAATCTAGCAGATACAACGCCTATCCTACCCTCTATGCTATTAATCTTAGTGGTAGTGTTCTTCTTCTTCTTTGTCTTCGACGATGAAGGATCTTGTGGTGAAATCTTCATCTCGGGGTTAACAGGCCGAAGACGTATTCTGAATTCGGTTCAATATTTTCTTAGATGATTTGCTCCAAACTGCACTCCATCCATCTTTTCTAGTGTATGTGGAAGATTGTTTCGATGAATTTTTGAATTTTGGATTTTATTTAGGACCCTCCTGAGTTTGTCCCAAGTCGTACTCCATTCCTCTTCTCTGGTATATGGATCAATCGGAGAAATCAGATCAGCTGTAATCATATTTATGGAACCTTTTTTAGGTTCTTTTAAATATTCTTTCGGTATTGATTCAAAATCATTATATTCCCTTCTTTAAGATTCTTTTTGAGCCAATCCTTAAAGATGAAGCATTCTTTTATAGTGTGTTCGAGCAATCGGTGATATGGGCAATAATTTAGTTCATCCTTTTTATCAATCTCTTCGGGCTTCTTTGAATTTGGTAGTCTGAACTCTGGCTTCTTCATCAAACTTCTAAACATTTTGGATACGGCTTCATCTTTAAGAGAATACACCATTTTTTATCGTTCTGCAAGATATATTCTCTTATTCCCTGTTCGAGGTGACCCTTCTTAAGGTTGTCACTAGCTGAAGGTTGTCGCTAGCTGGACTGACTATATTGCTTCTGAGTCTGTTGTGATGAAGACTGACAAGGATTTTTTGCATATCCTTTGTCGATAGTCTCTACTGTTCCTGATTTCTATTCAAAGACACTTGTTGCCTTGGACTTCTCATGTGAATCCATATGTTTGAATTCTTCTTAAAGACTGTTGGCTTTACTAAGTGAAGTAGCTTCTCAAAGGAGTTGATGGTGAGTCTCTTGAGCATGGAAGGTACTGTCCCATGAATGCCATGAATTCTTTTGAATAAAATATCAATCGCATGATGTTTCTGTAGCTGAGGTTCACACTACATGCTAAGGCTTCTCCACCTCAAGATGTAATCCATCAAAGTCTCATTGGGCTTTTGTTTTTCCATCATGAGTGTTGGGCTTTTGATTTTCCATCATGAGATCTCCTATAGAGACATGATGTTGCTCTCCGGTAAATCTTTTCACAAATAGTTGTTCCAGCTCAACAAATGTCTTAACTGATCCGTTAGGTAAATCGGCATACCAATCGAAGGCGATCCATGACAAGCTGTTGACGAACTGTTGGAAGAGTAAAGCTTTGCTATTCCTTGTGTTGCCACAACTGGCTCTGAAGTGTGCTATATGTTGTCTGGAGTTTCTAGTCCCATAAAATAATTTAAAGTTTGTGGCCACGAAACCCTTGGGGAAGGGTACGACATCGAATTCTTCCGAGTAAGGTCTACCCTTTAGAATCAATGCACCGCCCTTAGATTGGGTAAAGGCCTCCAGAGTTTGTTTGGCCATTTTCTTGAATTCCTTCTCTGGCATGGAGCCTGATGGAGAATCTTTCTTTTGTTGCTCATCTCTGTTTGTCGAGGAAACTTCCCTTCTTTCATCTGTAATGTGTATTATCTCCGGTTGGTTGATATCTAGAGATGCTAGTTGCGGTGCCTGTGATTGCACAAATGGTGGCCATGGCGATCATAGCTACGACCATCTCTTCTATCATTTTCTCTAGTTGACTGACTTGTTCATCCCTTATGAGGATATCCCAACGCAGCTCATCTACGGCGTTCTCTTCGATAAAAGGTTGAGCATCGCGCGCAGATGTAGCGGTTCTGGTTTCAATGACATGGACATCCATGAAATCTTCTTCAAGGTAGTCATTATAGTCAAAATCTTCAGCATTGTTGTCGATAGGAACTCTGTGTTCCTGAGCCAACTCAGAAATCTTGGCCTTGAGCTTTTCAACTTTTCTTCGATCTCTGATTGTTTGATTGTTCTAAGATTTGGAAGACCCTACTGGACCTCCTCCTCTTATTTCACTGGCAATCGCTACGACGATGTTCATTCCATGATCTTGCTCTGCGGGCATACCAGACTATGTTGGTACATCGATCTTGGGTATCCATACCTTTGTATTTGATGGTGATACCTCAGGATGAGGTGTCATATCAGAGACATTGGGATGTCAAGGAGAAGTACGCTCCCCATGGTGAAGACCAGCTACGGTACCGGGTAATTTCTTCATCTTTTCCTTTGAAATTTTAAGAATTTCTTTGTGGTGTGTGCTCAGTGAACAATGACGTTTCAATTATCCCTAAGAGTAGGTTAATTATCATTTGTGATTTAATTTGTAAATTATGTGGGTGAAAGCTCTTAAAGAGGCAAGTTAGTGTTATCAAAGCTATTTAGCCAATTTTAATTTGGACTTGTAGTGTTACAAAGTTCTTTAATTTTAGCTATGTCCACATTTTCTAATCTTATATAACAAAATTTGATTTAGCTTAGGTCACTACTAAGCACTTAAGATTTTGGTGGATGTCGTAGTTATTTTTGAAAGAGATTAAAATTTTAAGTGATGATGATTCATTTTTGAATGTCATTTGAGCATCAAATAGGGGTTTTAAATTGGTGAGTTATTAACACCCAATACTATACCCCTAAGTCTAGGATCATTTAATTTAAGAGACTTCCAAGTTTTAATAATTTAAGGAATTACAAATTTATCCCTTAATTATGAATGAGTGAGGTTGGTTTCTACTAATTACTCCCCTTGTGTTTCAATCATCCAAATAAGTTAATTAGGATCAAAGGTTACCCATTCCCTTTCTTGAATCAAGTCTAAATGTTAATTAAGGCTAAATTTTCAAAATTATATTTTTGCCCCTACTTCATAATTTATCAAATTTAATCCAAATGACTTTGGAATTTTCATCCCACCTCCCTCATAGGTCAATTAGACATCAGAGGAGAAAATGTGATTTTTCAAAATTTAATTTAATTTACATATTTATTTTAATGCAAAAATAGGATTTTTCAAAGAAAATTCCATAACTTGACCAAGACAATGCCTAATCCCTTGAAATGCTTATTAGAGGTAGACTTAGACGAGAGAAGCATTGGGACCAAATTTCATGATTTATTAAATTATATTTAAATTTTAATAATTATTTTAATTTATGGAGTATTTATTAATTAAAAAATATTTTAAATGTGGAAAATTAAGTTTTATATTTTTGAAAAATATCCTTGAGGTCAACGAACCTAGAGAAGCAAAGTTTACTTTTTTCTAATTTTTATTTGAATTATTGGAATTATTTTAGTGAAAATCCATTTTTTAGCCTTTTAAAAATTACTTTAAGCTTCAAAATTCCATATGTTTACTTAGAAAATTAGGAAAAATATTTCAATTGTTCTTAAGGGCTTAGGAAATAATTTAGAATATTTCCATGAATTTTGTTGTTTTTGTGATTTTTATCATTTTTAAATTATTTTAGTATTTAACAATAGGCTAAAAATGAGGTTTCCATTTTAATCACCATTTTATTTTTAGAAAATCCCTCAAACCACAGAGAACTCCAAAAACTCATTTTTATAATTTTTTAAGTTATATTTTAATTTTTAAAAATCATTTTAGTGTTAAAAAAGATATTTAACTTAGAAAATCAATTTGAGTTATCAAATGAACTCCAAATACTTTGAAATTTTTATGAGTTCTCTGAACTTTGAATCTTAATGAAGACTAAAAATCAAGTTATTTAGATGTTTGTATTAGCCAAAATTAATTTTCTTTGTGTTTTAGGGTTGGTGAAAATTAGGTGCACTCTTAATGACTTAACCCGTGAAATATTTTCTAAAGGGTTCTCTGGTCATATCAAACCTTCCAAAATGTTCTTAAAATTTTCTAAGTAACATGCTAATTATTATGATTAATTTATGCAAATAATATATATAAACTTTAAAAATATGGATCTCTGTCTAGAGATCTCCTCTGACTTTGAAAAAATTAGAGAATGTTCCCTAAGATAGAGGCAACAACTTGCTAAAATTTCTAGTCATGGTGAAATGTCTACATGCATGGAGAATTAAAAGACTCAAAATAATATTTAATTAATTAAAAATAGAACATGCATCAAATGGACTTCAAATTATTTCCACATTTTTTTCCTCTATTCACTGAGCAAGAATGTATTTTTATTTTATTTTTATGATTTATTTACACTAAGATATGAATTTTTGAAGTTAGGAAGCATTTCATGAATTATTTAAATACCTATTTATCTATTTAAATGTGTGGCGCCATAACAACCTACGGTGGCTCCGAAGCTCCACGCGGTGCGCTCCTATTTGACGTCGCTATCCCCCTCTGTGGTGACTAGGCCCGCGGTTCATGCAGGGGGGCAGTGAGCTTGATCTCATCCGTTGATAAGATAAACACACAATCAGACATCTCTCTATCATCATCTCCAATGGCCTAGCCCGACAACCGTCCACTTCAAGGCTTGATATCTCCCTCATTTCTCAACCAAATTGAATGAATATTTTTTAAAATGTTGTTCTAGACTAGAGGAACTTATCTATATGGTTAAGATGCCATGAAATCAACTCTAAATTAATGAAGAATCAAAATACGCTCGGGAAGAGGTGGAGATCAATACCTTAGCTCTAAGAAGGGAAGCTTTAATTAGAGGTTCTCCCACATTCGTTGAGGTCTAAGGAGGCTAGGGTTTGAGCCTCTTGCTGTTGTGAAAGTTCTAGGTATGAATTCAACCAAGCTCGATTTCAGGTGTTTGACTAGAGTTATGTTAGGGTCTCTATGGAAGGGGGATTTGATGGGGCTTCTCCTTCTTTCACTGTGGTGAAGGTGTGGGTAAGTTTAATTTCAGTTTGGTGGACTGTGGAGGTGTATTGAGCTCTGTCCTGGTTTTAAGCAGAAGTTTGAGCTCAAAATTGAGCTTCCACAGTGGGAATCAGTTGGGGGAAGTGGTTGGCCATAGCTGAGGAGGTCTCAAAGAGTCTTTGTAAGCAATTTGGAGGGCTTTCTCACAGAAAATTTCAACTCTCCTTCCATGGCCATGGAGTTGATATTTTATAAAAAATTATTTAAGGGTGGTTGTCATGGCCAATTAGGGGTGCAATGTGATGCTTAGGTGGAGGGCAAAGATGCTCTAACATTAGATTTGGATGAGGTGGCATCTAGGTTTGAAATGGGTTTGATTACATGGGGGTGGCTCGGGATTTTGGTGTTTTCCGGCCATTAGGCTAGCCGGTCAGGCCAGGGTAGGTGGCTAGGTGGTCAGGTGAGCCAGGGGAATATGTCAAAGCAATTAAATGAGTTGAGGTTTAGTTTTGGCAAAAAATATCCAAGGCTTAAGCAAATATAGAATCAAAATCTCTTGATTTATGGGACCTTTTATCCATGTTTTAGCTTAGGTGGTTTTATGGTGTTTATCTTGGTCACTAGGGTCCAACTAATGGTTTTGGAGTCCTCCAACTAATGGTTCTGGAGTCATTAATTTGGTGACTTTGGGGTGGTTAGGCTACATTTAGTGCATGGGTCCAAGTGGGTCAATGTGGGTTCAAATGACCAAAACTTGTGTGTAAGGTAGGATAGACATGTCAATTGACCTAATTTATTGATGCATTTGATGTATATGATTGTAATGAACATTTTTGTTGAAGGATTGAAATGATTTTGAGTTCAATTGGGGGGGGTCAAGATTTTGAGTTCATTTGAGTTCAATTTGGGGGTCAATTTGGAGAATTTTGGAGAGTTGGTCATTTTGGGGATGATGGGCTAGACATGGGTCTAGATTGGGCTAGCCTTGGGCTAATTCCAAATTGATTATTGATAATGGTCAATAGGAATTCCATGAATTGTTTTCAACATGAATTGGGAGCCAATTTTGGGGCTAAAGCATTTAATTTGGTGAAATTTTGAGATAGCCAATTTGGGGCAAAATTTGGGGCTTTTGGACTTAAGTCAAAATTAAATGAAATTGAGGCTTCACCAAGGCCAATTGAAGGTCAATTTTGATGTGTGAGAATTTATGAAGAGTTTTTAACATAAATTATGGCAAATTTAGTGGGCTATGAGTTTAATTGGGTGAGATTAGGTCATGTGGCCAAAATTAGGGCTTTTGAATTGGATCAAAATTGGGCTCAAAGAATGGGCCAATTGAGCTTGGATTTAGTTTATATTGGTTATATGAAAGGTTAATTTGAGTTTATAATTGAAATTTGGGGAAATAGGGACCAATTTGATGGGCATTTGAAGTGAATTTGGGGAAATTAGGCCTTTAAAGGCAATTTTAGGGGTTTTGGTCAAAATGGTCAAATTGGTCGAATTAGGTCATGTAGTAGTTAAGAAAAGTGAAATTGGGAATATTTGGAGTATTTTAGGAATTTTTGGGATTTTTTGGAATTTTGGGCTAAGCAGGGGTATTTTGGTAATTTGGGTAATTTGGGTATTTTCAAAAGGCTTGAAATGATTTTTGAATAAATTTGTGTATTTTGGGTAAATTTGGGAATTTTGGCCAAATTTAGGGTCCCAAGGGTATCTAGGCAATTTAGAGGTAAAATGCCAAGTTGGGTATCTTCGGTAGAATTGGGGAGCTAACCACCATAAATAATCCATGGACCAATGGAAACCGCATTTTGGGTTATTTATGTACTGGTCTTAGCTAAACCCTAGCTTAGGGCGAGTGGGTTTAGGGGACCATCTACAAGAGTCTCTCAAAGGATCAAGGGATCAAGGTCAAGAAATTTTGGGTTTACATTTGTGAATGATTGTGAGTGAGGTGATTGTAGTGAGTGCCTTAGCTCTAGACCAAAACCCAAGGCCAAACCTAAGGTTTAACAGTCTTATGGGAACTCTCCTTGAGCTCCCTAAGTGCTAGAGGTTAGAACCAATATGTAAAATATCAAGTTGAGTAAAGAGGAGTTTGGGATTTCTAATGGTGAGGGTTCCTTTTCTAATTTTCTAGGAATAGTCAACATGAAAGTCCTATGGCTAGACCTTAAGTTACTAAAGAGGAAGTCTAGACCTCAACTAAAAGTGAGGTCAACACCAACGTGCTTCTACTTCTAGAGGTGAGTGTACTAAGAACCAGATCAATTATTATAGAGGATGATGGACAATATAAATTATTTCACGATAAAGTTTAGAATTTAGAGCATTTTGCAGAGCATATTGATAGGCATAATAGGATAAAATATGATTATGAAGAGAAATTTTGCTTATCATTAGAAAACCTCATCAAGGGTAACCCTGGAGTGCAATTTCCTCCTTATCCACAATACCCTGATTATGAGACTGCAGATGTTTGGGATAGCGATGATTCTGAGAATGAGGAGTAGGATTATGAGATTTATTTTTATGTTTGAATTATGATATAGACTATTTAGTGACTATGTAGTATGGGCTTGCTACAATTACATTTATGTGTTTATTTGGACATGATAAATGTGATGTGATGTGTTTTTATTTTGTGGAATTGAAACATGTATGTTTGAGTGTTAGTTTAGATTTTGTGATGTATGTGACTGTTATTTTATTTAATTGTATTGTGATTTTGTGTTTTGTTAGTAGTTTTGTTTTAAAATGCTAGGGTTGTATCTATTGTTGTGTGTTTAGTACTGTGATTTACTTAATTTAGACCTTAACTTAATTCTATGTCTTTTGTAAAGTTGAAAATCTTGCTAGCGTAGAACTTAAATTTTGTAATAGAATCTCAATCTTCTTATGAGACTTTAAACGTAATAAACAATCGTTGTAATTATCCTTATGCCAATCATAAACATTTTTATTTCCTAGATGGATATACTGGTTATCATCAAATACCTATTACTCCACAAGATCAAGAGAAAACAACATTCACTAGTCCTTATGCAACATTTGTATTTTGACAAATGTCTTTTGGATTATGTATTGCACCTGTAACATTTCAAAGATGTATGATGTTAATTTTCAGTGATTTGATTGAAAAATAGATTGAAGTCTTTTAGGATGACTTTTTTTTGTATTTGGAACTTGATTCAAAAAATGTTTAAATCATTTAGAGAAAGTTCTGGAACGTTGTGAAAAGACTAATCTCTTATTGAACTAGGAAAAATGTCAATTCATGGTTGCATGAGGAATTGTGCTTGGACATGAAATTTAAGAAAATTGCATGGAAGTTGATCCTGCAAAAATACATGTTATATTAAACCTACCTCCACCTACTGCAGTAAGAAGAGTGAAGAGCTTTTTAGGACATGTTGGATTTTATAGGTGATATATCAACGATTTTTACAAAAGATATATTCAAGACTTTTAAAAAATTACTAAACCTTAATGCTAACTTCTTGAAAAAGATACAAAATTTAACTTTAATCAAATTTACCTTAAAGCTTTTGAATCTTTATTGTAAAAATTGATCACTGCTCCTATAATTATTTTACTTGATTCGGAGAAACCTTTTGAACAAATGTGTGCTGCAAGTGATTATGTTATTGGAACTATTTTAGGGTAGAGATATGATAAGATTTTTAAAGTTAAATACTATGCTAGTAAGAATCTTAATGATAGTGAGATTAATTACACCACCACTAAAAGAGAGTTATTAGCCATTATGTATGAATTTGATAAGTTTAGATCATATTTGATTGGAGGTGAAGTTTTTGTGCATACTGACCATTCGACTATTAAATATTTGATGAAAAAGAACGATGATAAACCAAGATTAATTAGTTGAGTACTTTTGATGAAAGAGTTTGATTTTGTAATAATTAATAAAAATGAACTGATGATCAAATTATTGATCATCTATCTAGGCTAGAACATGAAGAAATACCTGATTTTGAGAAATAAATTAATGAAACTTTTCCTGATGAACAACTGTATGTTGTAAAATGATGGGAAATACCTTGGTATGTTGATATTGTAAATTATATTGTTAGTAGTATTTTACCATATGAACTGCCAAACAACAAGAAAAGAAATTCATTCAAGATGTAAAATCTTATTTTTAGGATGAACCTTATTTATATAAATAATGTAAAGATCTAGTAATGAGATGATGTGTGCCTTATAAAGAAATTTAAGAAATTATCCAAACAAGTCATGATTCTGAATTTAGAGGTCATTTTGGGAATGATAGAACTGTTCATAAAATTTCACAATCAAGATTTTATCGGCCTACTTTATTTAGATATCGTAATACACACACACACACACACACACACACACACACACACACACTTGCTCTGCTAGGGTTTTCATGGACTACCTGAGGTTTGTGGTGGCTTTCACCTCTTCTCTGACCTGGGGTTATCTTTGTTCCTTGGCTCCTCTCCTCTTTTTTTGGAGCTTCTAGTTTGTTTCTCCAGATTTGTTTCTCGGGAAACCATTTTTTCAATTTGGAGCCTAATTACTGTTCCATTGATGTTGAGCTTAGATGGCTGAGCATCATAATTTGGACTTAGCCACTAATGCTCAACGGGCAAAGGCTACCTTTGCTAATGTTGTGGGCAAAGGTTTTGATACCATTAAATATTATGATGATTTGGTTTTTCCCCAGAGCTACCATGAGGTGGCTGACCCGATTATCAAACCTTGGAGGAGGAAGAGTGGGAAAATGGCTACTTTTTATAATGAAGATGATATCCAAAACCTGACTAAGGTTTGTAAGTTTACTCTTATAGGAAAATTTCAGTTGGGTCACCCTAAAATGGAAGCTATAAAGAAGTATTTTGGTGGCATTAAACTGAAAGGTGCTTGGAGGGTTGGTCTTATTGAAGGAAGACATATTTTAATTAACTTATATAGAGAGGATGATTATGCTAGAATATTCTCCAAGCAGATCTTATAGATTGAAGGCAAGACTATGAAGATTCCAAAATGGTCCATTGAATTTAATCCTAGTAAGGAGCTCCGCATAGTCCCTAATTAGTTTAAACTTCCAGGTTTAAAGCTATATTGTTTTAACCATAAAGTTCTATTTAATATTGGACAAGCTTTGGGTAAACCCCTTAAATTGGATGTTCCTACTTTTAATTTATCCGGGCCTTCAGTTGCTAGAGTCCTAGTTGAAAGGGATATAAATCTCCTAGTAGTTGATGAAATCTGGTTGGGCATTGAACACAATGGATACTGGCAGAAAATAATTGCTGAACAAAAGCCTTATTACCGTTTTCCACTGCTGTATGTTTGGGCATAGAGATAATGAGTGTTTCAAATTACATCCTCACCTCAAGAATTTTACTACTGAAGCCCCAAAGGAAGCTAATCTGCCTCCTGTGATTTCTCTGGATGCGTAACTGAGGGAAGGGATAAATCTTACTGATATTCCTGCTTCTATTAACCCTGCGAACAAAGTCAGTGGTGCACCTTCTGGTGTTCCTCAGGATCCTACAACTAAACTGGTTACATATAGTGTTAATGCAAATATATGTAAAGTGATTGCTATTCCTGCCTTTTAAACTCCTCAGAATGAATTAAATCTTAGTATGAGTAAAGACAAAGCTGAAGCTGAAGTTGTCCCTTCAGGCACTCAATAAGACCCTATAGCTGTAATGGGTACAGACAGTGCTAGTTCAGAAATTATGATTGAACATGTCATTCCTGACTCTCAGACTTCTCAGCAAATTTGAGGTAGTCCATAGGGAACCTCAAGTGGACACTACCTTAGTTGAGGCTTTACAGACTGCTTTGGAAGATGAATGGCAAGTCCAAAAAGCCTGTAAAAAGAAGAAGGGCATCCAAGAGCTGAAAACTGTGAAGGAAGGAGCATATTGCTTCAGGGATAGAAAATCTCATACGAAAACTAAGGAGGCTTTGGCACAATCCAGAAGGAGGGGTATATCCATCTCCATTGGATGATGAATCTCCTGTGCTAGAATGTCAGGGGATTAGCACATCCTAAATCCCTTAACAGACTAATTGCTCTGAACAGGATGCATATATTTTGATTTGTGGCTATCTTAGAGCCCATGGCCTCCAAAAACTCCCAGAAAATCCTTAAAAAAATTCTTGGTTTCATTCATTTATCTAATCTGAATAAAAAATTTTGGAAATTGCATAGAAAGGAAGTTTCTAATTTGTTCACAAACTATATACTCATTGTAAAGGAGAAAGATGTTTTCTTAAATTTTAACATTTTGTCACAACATTTTAGGTTTAAATTTCAGAATTTTACTTTTGAAGTTTAGCATTTAGTTTAGTAATTTTATCTTTTAACTGTATTTTATTTTGCATTCAGCTGTTACTTAATATTTATCTTTTGTATTTTTAAAATAACACTTTACATTATAATCTTAGGAACTTATTTGCAGGCATTTCGAACTTCCCTGTGAGATGGATATCTAGCACTCCATTCGATCCGTTTATTACTTGACCGATACATAAACTTACATTATTTTTAAGGCAGATTTGGCAGTTTAAAGACTAATAAAAATAAAACTATTTTAATTGAAGTTATTTTGTTACGATTAATTTCATATTTTGTTATTGTATTTGTCGTGTGTCTTTCAAAATATTTAAAAATATTTACAAAATTAACATACTAAATCCACCCATATTATGCTGTTTCAAAGATAAGCTCATTCTACAAAGCACAGATGTTGTATTTGCTTGTAGTCGGGTCTAAATTCTAACAAAAATTGAAAATACAAGAAAAGAAAAGTCTTAAACAAAAATGAATAGAATGAAATTTTACAACAAACAAACATTAAATTCCTCAACTAATGAGAAGAAATAAATAACAATAAAAGGAAATACGTGAAAGTTAGCAAAAATAAATGGAATGAAGAAAATTTAAATCAAGGAATGAGTTAAAAGAAACAAAAATAAAACAAATCAGAACAAAGTAATTAGCAAAAAAATTTGAAATTTAAGATTTCTGCCGGACTCGCTACCAAGTTGAGCTTCCTCGGCCCAGTGTCATTATCAATTCCCTTTCAATATTCTTTCTCATGTGAGAGAGGATTAGCTAGTCCTATTGACATAGAGCCACGTGGTCTCCTAAGTTCAATTTACATGGAGCTATAACCTTTTTCACACAAACACCTTTTTTGAACTCTCATAAAATCTCACAAGCTTTTCACAATCTTCATAAATTTGAATATTCCACAATTCATTCCCTCGTGAGTTTCCAAAAAATTCCACTGAATCTCTAATATCTTTTCTATGTAAACAAGTCCTTGGACCCTTCGTTATGAATGAACCTCTTTTTTTGAGGTCGGCAATGAAATTCTAATTCTTCTTCCAAGATTGGAACTCAAATTCAACTTCCAATCTCAGAATCAACACCCAAATTCTGATTCCCTTCTTTCTATGGTCGGTACCCAAACTTCAATACTCAGGCCGGAATTTGTACTCAAATTACAATTCCCCTCTTAGTGTCAATAACCAAATTTTGATTCCCATCTCTCGAGATAGGTATAAGACCACTTTAAATGGAGTAAGGCATCATATTCTCTTCACTTTAAAGTTGGTGTAAGGCCATCATAAATGAAGTAAGGCATTCGATTCTCATCCTTTCAACGTTGGTACCCGAATTCCAATTCCCATCTCAAAATCAGTACCCAAATCATGATTCCCAACTCTTGAGATAAGTATAATACTTCCTTAAATTGAGTAAGGCATCCTATTCTGATCTCTTTGAGATCGGTGTGAGACTGCCTTAAATGGAGTAAGGCTTTCGATTCTTATCCTTTCAGGGTTGGGAACCAAATTCCAACTCTCATCTCGGGACCACAACCCAAATTCTAATTCTCATCTCTCAAGATAGGTACATGACCACCACAAATAGATTAAAGAATCCTATTCTCATCTCATTGAGATCAATACCAAAATCTTTATTCCCTTTACAGAATTGGTACTCCAACTTAAATTCTCATATCGGGATCAACAGCCAAATTGTGATTCATTCCTTCTTCAAGGTTGGTATCCAAATTCTGTTTCTCATCCTTTTGGGGTCGGTACCCAAACTGCAATTCCCATCTCGCGGTCAGTACCCAAATTGCAATTCCCAACTCTTGAGGTAAGTATGAGGCCATCTTAAATGGAGTAAGGCAGCTTATTCTCATCTCTTCTAGATCAGTGTAAAGCCGCCTTAAATGGAGTAAGGATTTTGATTCTCAACATTGTACTTCAAGATAGGTATGACATAACCTTAAATGGAGCAAGGCATCCTATTGTCATCTCTTTGATATTGGTCAAAGGCCACCTTAAATGGAGTAACACTTCCGACTCTCATTGCTACACTTTGAAAGAGGTATGAGACCCTCTTAAATTGTGTAAGGCATCCTATTCTCTTATCGACATTGCTCGTCACCTCTTATGTTTGATGTGAGTCCCTGTGTTTTCCTTCCTAATGTGGCCTTTCCCGTGCTTTTAATATCTCTTGGGTTGGATGTGAGTTCTAGTACTTTCCTTCCTAAAGAAAACTTCTTCTTGATCGTTCCTTCAAGTTGGATCTGAGTCCCTTTGTTTTCCATCTCAATTTAGTCTCATCGCAAGTTCTTAATTCTTGATATTTCCTTAAAGTTGCAATCATAAATAAAATTCCTACTAAAATAAAATGAAAATCAAATAGAAAAATAGCACAAATCAAACATTCATTGCAGCCATCTTTTTCCCTGCTGGTTGTATCCCCAAGGAATAACAAACAAAAAATCATGACATAAATTTCAAATCTACTTGTCAATTTGATGTTTTGAAGGTACACCTAAAAATCTTTAGAGAGAGTTCCAGAGACTTCAGTTTCGATCTAAGCTTTACTTGATACACCCCACTGGAAGCCTTCTTCAGTTTTTCTGCATTTTGTTGGTGTGTTGCCTTGGAACGTTTGTATTGATTTTATTGATCACTTCAGTCAATATGAATACATGCAGTGTGCTTGGTTATCACACTACACCTATTGGTGGTCCGTTTGTTGACATCAATTTTAGTAAGGTCTTTCATTCCTCTTAGTGCATAGGATCTTGCCATAAGACTTTCCTTTTAACCATCCTAGAAGATGAGAGATGGAGCCCATGTATAGAAAAATTCAAAGCACTTCCTTCCTCTATTTAGAAATCGCATGGATGTTCATGAACCTCCAGCACCTGGAAGGTTTAGGCCAACAAGTGAGGATTCATGGATAAGTCCCCATATGACTGATGAATCTAGTACAACCCTAGGTGGCTCGGGTTTGGTCTTTCACACACTCAAGCACATCACAACTCCTCACAATTATTAATACCTTGAGATTACTTCCATTGAACATATTTCCTTTGACTCTATTAGAAACTCATGTGGGTGGTCCTCAAGCTCTTAGCCCTTTGGCTAGGGTGGCTAGGACCCACACATGAAGGGTACAAAATGAGCTTCCACTTATTCTCATGGATAAAATAAGATAATCTTGTGATTGGCATCTTCAATGAAATCAATCCCACCTAAACACCAAATTTTGGTCTTTTAGCCCTAGACTGTTCCAAAATTACCAAATTATTCTTAGAACACTAAATTTTTAAAAGTTTCTCAATTCCTAAATTTTCTCCCAAAATTATATTAAACCACTTAAAACCATCCAAATTGACTAAAATACCATAATTTCCCAAAAATTCTTGAGATACCCCTAAAGTTGTCAAAACTACCAAAATACCCCTCATGTTCAAAAAATTCACAACACCTCCCAAATCATTCAAAACCTCCTCTAAATCAAGACCAACCACCAAACTGTCCAATTTTGACCAAATTGACCAATTTTTTACCGAATAGATAAATTTTGACCAAAATCCTAATTTTGCACCTAAAAGCCCAAATTCCCCAGATTCATCCCAATTTTCACCAAATTCATTTAAATTTTACCCAATTTAAAATATAAATAAATTACCAACTTACCCAATCTAAATTTACACCAATTTGAACCCCAATTGTGCAACTTCCAAACCCTAATTTCAATCTTTGACAAAAATCCCCAATTTGATATTATCTTCAAATTTTATCAAATTGGGCCCCATAACCAATTAGCTTCTCTCAATTTTTAATTCTAAACTCTTCATAACATTACCCTAGATCAATTTGGTCCCTCAATTAAACTAGATTCAAACCCTAGCCTAACCTAAATCCAAGCCCAAGCCCATTGCCCCAGAATTAACCATATGTCAAAATTCCATTAAATTCAACCCTTAAATAATTTTAATTCCCCCAATTTCACTTCTTAAATTCTTCATGACATCCCATTGGATCAATTAGCATTGGATCAATTAGAGGATCAATTAGACCTTTGGTCAGTTTTGAAAGGAATCCCTAGTGAAGCCCAAATTTAATTTTTATCTCTAACCACGTTTTTAACTAAGAATAGAAATTAGCAAAGCTTAACCTTCGCTTGCCTTGATTAGCCAACAGGAATGCTAATCAAATCATGAAGGACCCAATTTTAGAGCCATGGACCAAGGGTCCCTAGAATTATGCAAACACATCCCCTAATTTATTTAATCCCACTAACTCATGCAAATAACCCACTTAGCCCCAAGCTTATCACCATTAAAACTTTACTGTCCATCCCTGAACAAGCTAGCTACCTCCTCTAGTTTGGTCAGCTGGCATAATTATTAGAAAACCCAAAATCGAGAAAGTCATGCTTGGCTCAAACCCAAATTTCTACCCATCGAATGAGGTGGACCCCCATTGGTGAATTACGCCGCTCAGCCCTCCACCAAAGCAAACTTCTCCACCCCTTGGCTTGGCCAATTAAACCTTAATTCCCCTTTCATCTAAGTCATCCCTCACATTGCCAAAGTTCTATCAATTGCTTAGAGAGATCCTTCCAATTTGTAAAAGCTGTCTAAGACATTCTTTGATTTATCCCAGTCAAATTCTAACCATTTCCCCCACTATCAATCTCTAATTTTGAGCTTGAAATATAGGGTCTTTTTGGTCACCCCGTAAAACTCAATAAAACTCCAATTGATCAACCCAAAAGCTTCCTACGATCAAAGGAAGTAGTTTCTCATACAAGCACTTTCATTTTAAGCTCTCTAATCTACTGCAAGACCAAACCCAAATCACTCCTTAATTTAACTCTTGCTTGAACTCAATGCTAGCTCAAATTGGTGCATAGAGGATCTTTATAAAGTCACAACAAACCAAATTGAGGCCTCACCTCTTGGGTAAAAGTATAGCTCACTAACCTTAAAATCGTGCTTGATTTCATCACTTGTGAAGTGAACTTAACTTTCACTTGCATTTAATTGTATATATGTGTTTTTCTTTATTAGAGGAAGCTATAGGAGCAAACCATTTGTAATTTAGTTGAGTATCGAGTTAGATTAAAGTGTTTTAGTGCGAACGATTCTTGGTTTAGGTTTGATGGGGACGATGAATGGAAGTCATCCAATTGCGCGTGTCTCCATCAGAAGACAGAGAGGAAGTCAGATAAAAGCTTGGAATATAAAGCATAGGACGAGTCAGCGCTGACGTGGAATGCGACTTCAAATTGGAGCGCGCCACATGAAGTTTTGGAGCTGACGAGGATCGAGTCAGTGCCGCATGGATATGTAGGAAATTAGCTATTTAAATGATTTGCTTAATTCAAAAGATTTGAAAATTCATAACTTAGAGTTAAAAATCTTAAAAAAAAAATAAAATACCATTGTGCTCATTGAACAGAGGAGAATCATGTGAACAAAAAATAAAAATTAATCAACTTAAATTTATTTTTAAATTAACTAAATACTATAAAACTTATTTAAATCATAGATAATTAATATTTAACCACAATGGGATGATATTTTGAGGGTTTATTCTCTCTATGATTACGAGTGCTCTCTAATTTTTCCAAAATCAGAAAACACAATTAAAGTTAGTAAACCCTAATTTCAAAGGTTAAGTCATTTCCTTTAATTAAAATAATTATATAAATTAAAATAAAAATCATAAAATTAAAAGGTTTGTTTCGGTAGGTTCACTGTGGTCAGATAAATATGAGAAAAATAAAACATAGGTTTAAATGCTTTTAAAATATAACTTTTTAATTTAAATAAACAATAACATATTCCAAAAAATAATAAAAATTGATCCTCACTAAAGATATTGAACACATTAAGCCTCTAAAAAAATTTGAAACCATTTTAAATATATTAAGCCACTAAAGTCTATTTTTCAACAAAAAATGAGATTTTTGGACTAAAATAATTATAATAATTAAAATGTAAGTCAAAAAAATTATGAAAAGTGGTTTCGAGTGATCCTTGTGAATAGGGGCACCAAAGAAAAATAAAATTCTTGTTGAAATAGAAAGTTCATTTTTAAATTATTCTCCAAATTAAAAGTAACTAAAAATTTTTAAAAATCAAAAAAATAAAAAATGCATGAAAATGTCACAAATTGTTCTCTGACCGCATAGGAATAATTGGAATGCCTTTCCTAAATTTCAAATTAATGTTAGGTATCTTTAAATGCCTAAAAATGTATTTTCCTAATTTTTCACTATAATAAATATAAAAATAAAATAAATATCTAAAAAATAAAAAATAAATTTTTTATGTTCCATGAAGTCAGGGAGAGCAATGAAAAATATAAAATTGATTTTTCATAATTAAAGACATTTTAAATTTAAATAACAATTAAAATAGAAAAATACTTATAAAAATTAAAACATAATTCGAAAATTCATAAAATTTAGCCCATGTTTTTCACTAACCTAGGTTAATAAATTAAATTAACTTTGGGAATCACATTTTTAGATTGAATTAAAAAACTGAAAAATATGATTTCTTCTCTTGTACTTTAATTAATCCATGAGAGGTAGGTCAGTAAAATTCTAAGCCCATTTGAATTAATTTAAAAAGATTTATGAAAATAATATTCTTAGAAGAACCATTGTAATTTCCACCTTTTGTTCCTTAATTAAAATTTAAGCTGGGTTGAAAGCTTAGAGGGTAATTTTTGATAGAAACTATCAGCACTAAAAAGTTCAGGAGTTGCCCGTTGGAAGCTGTCAGTCGTCGAAATCAAAATCCTGTCGCCCGCTTTGAAAATGTATTTATTTTGCATATATATATATATATATATATATATA
>NW_018253599.1:25605-26853 GCF_001263595.1 Phalaenopsis equestris
AACACAAAGAAAAAACCATCACTCCCTGCAAATAACATAAGGAATGAATAAACTATCCCCATGAAGGAGTATTTCAAGTTGAGTGGAAGGTATGGTCCCTACAGCAATTTCTTCATTATCCTTCCCCCTAGCTGCCAAGCTATGTGCAGGGGTGTTTCCTTCCCTTAAGATATGCTGGAAATTCACTTCAACATTGCTTAACATGCTCAGGATTTTAGCAATCCACCTAGCAACATTCCAAGGAGAAGCCTCTTCATGATTTAGGAATCTAGTACAGCTGAAGGAATCTGTCTCAATTATTAATTTTATTATGTTGCAATGCCTGGCAAGGTAGATTTCCCAAAAGATAGCAATCATTTCAGTTTCAAGTGCATCCAAAGCCCAAGAGGGAGAGGAAAAGTATAACATGCATTTCCCCAGAGAGTTCCTAAAGAGACCTGCTACACCAGCAGCCTCCTTACAAAAGCTTCCATCAGTATTGGCTTTCACCCACCCCACTAGGGGGTTCCAGAGAACTAAAGTAGGAAATTTTAGCTTCTGCACACTAGACACCCAATTTAGGAAAATATTGGGAAAGTTCTTGTTGACCTCACTTTCAGTTGAGGTCTAGAAACTTCTTTAGTAGCCTAGGTCTAGCCATAGGACTTTCCTATTGACTAGTCTTAGAAAATTAGAAAAGATACACTCACCATTAGAAATTCAAAACTCTTCTCTTTACTCAGCTTGAAATTCCACATATTGACCTTAACCTCTAGCATTTAGTAGGTAAGATCATTATGGGGGAAGTTCAAGAAGAGTTCTTATAGGGCTATTTGGCCTTAGGATTAACCCTGGGTGTTGACTTGGAACTAGGGTATACCATATCTTCACAATACATTGGTCTGTGACTCATTCAGAATGGATCTCTACTCAATTGCACTTGAAATGACCAATTTGGTCTTTTGTCCCTAGGCACCTCCAAATTACTTAATGGTTCATGGGACCCAAATTTGGCCAAAATTCATAAATTTTTTCAAAATACCCAAAATTGATCAAAACACATTTCAAACACCTTGAATACATCCAAATTTGCCAAAATTGACAAAAAATTCCAAAAATGGCCAAATTACCAAGATACCCTCCCATGGCCCAAAAATAAAAAATTCCAAAAATTTCTAAAAAATCCCAATAAATCCAAAATATTCCCAATTTCATTTTGTCCAACTACACCATGGTCCAATTTGGTCAATTTGACCATCTTTGACAAAA
>NW_018253599.1:27032-27504 GCF_001263595.1 Phalaenopsis equestris
TATAAGGTCATTTTTGACCAAACACAACAATCAATTTGAGCTTAGCCCAAAGCTAGCTCAAGTTTGACCCAAATTTGACCCTTAAGGGCTTAATTTAGGTCTAAACCCAAACCCATCAAAATCCATACAAATTGACCATCAAATCAACTTCAAAACAACTTTCAAATTTCATGAAAGTTCATCATGATGTTTTACATCAAATAAAATAATTAATTTGGACTTAGCCCAAAGCTAGCCCAAGTTTGACCCAAGTTTAGCCATATATGCTTAACTTAGGTCTAAATCCAAACCCATCAAAATCCACCCAAATTGATCACCAAATCAACTTCAAAACAATTTTCATCCTTCATAAAAGTTGTTCATTATGATTTTTTGTACCAACCAAAACAATTAATTTGAGCTTAGCCTATGGCTAGCCCAAGTTTGACCCAAACTTAGCCCAACATGCTTAAAATGGGTCAAAAATCAAAAA
>NW_018253599.1:27770-28489 GCF_001263595.1 Phalaenopsis equestris
CTCCCAAAATCCTCAGAGAGCTTCTCTAAGAGCCCCTCAGTACATTTCAATCCATTTCCCCCTCTCAAATTCACCAAGGCAATTCAATTTTGAGCTTGAATTCCTGCCTGAAACCAGGACAAGTTCAAATCCCAACCTACACAGCACAAAACTCTAATTAAATTGGCTCTACACATTCACAAGAGTGAAAGAAGCCAAAGCCCCATCAAATCCCCCTTCTACAGAGCCTCCATCATAGCTCTAGACCAACACCCAAATTCGGCTGTGGTGAAATTCATATTTAGGCTTTACACCAAGACCAGGGACTCAATACATAGCCTCCTTGGACCCCAACGAGCGTACCAAGCATCTCTGATGGAAGCTTCCCTTCTGAGAGCAAAGGTATAAAACTCCCAATTCTTACTAGCTTATTTTGATTCTCCATTTACTTAATCTTTATTTTATGGCCTCTTAACCGTATAGATATGTTCATCTCACTTAGACGAGTCCATAGGATCAAACCTGAAGTAATTTGGTTAAGTCTAGGTCGAGATCTTAACGTTTTAGTGTGGACGGACACGGGTTCATTCCGTTGGGGACGATGAACGGATGTCGTCCATTCTCGCGTGTATTAAATGAACGGCGGAGATCAAGTCGGATGACCATCTGAGGCGATACACCGGGACGCGTGGCAGCCGAGTCAGAAGGTGGCATCGAAAAGGAGCGCGCAGCCTGGCCTT
>NW_018253599.1:29542-30306 GCF_001263595.1 Phalaenopsis equestris
AAAGTCATTTGACTTAAATTTGATAAATTATGAAAGTTTGGACCCTTGAGGGCAAAATTGTAATTTTGAATATTTTGGCCTTAATGAATATTTAGGCTTAATAAAAATGGAAAATGGGTAATTTCTGATATTAATTAACTCATTTGATGATTTGCAATAAAAAACAAGCTTAATTGGTAGGAATTCACTTCACTTTGCCACATTAATTGCTATAATTATCAAAATTTTGGGAACTTCATTAGCATACAATGACTTTTGAATTTAAGGGTATAATTTTGGAAAATCAATGATTTCACACCCTTGTTTGATAATTAAAATGATCTTGATAATGATCACTTAAAGTTTTGAATCCTTTCAAAAATCAATGCACACACTACTTAGGTCTAAGGGAATTAGTGGTGAATTTAAGCCAATATTAAAACTTGATAAAGAGGATTAGAAAAATCAATATAATCGAAGTCTTTTAAAACATCACAAGTCCATTTCGGACTAAAAATTTGGCCAAGTGTTCTTAGTAACATTAATTTGCCTCTTTAGGGTCATCACCCACATAATTTTAGAATTACCTTATTCTTGGGAATAATCAAGACACCAATGTTCACTGACCATCAGGATATTCAGGATGAATTATTAAGCAACATAATAAAGTTTAAATGGACCAAAGGTCTTTTACCAGACATAAAGAAGGTTGCATGGACCTGCTCCCTACTCTTAAACTGGTGAATACCTTAGGGATCTATTAAACTTAATATGTTTTACTTAAT
>NW_018253599.1:32430-58033 GCF_001263595.1 Phalaenopsis equestris
CACCATGGCAATTCAATTTTGAGCTTGAATTCCTGCCCGAAACCAGGACAAGTTCAAATCCCAACCCACACAGCACCAAACTCCAATTAAATTGGCCCTACACCTTCACAACAGTGAAAGAAGCTAAAGCCCCAATAAATTTGTTCTTTAGTTAGGATGGAATCCAACAGATTGCAGTTTCACTGATTGTCACTCCAGAATTCCTTCACTTTTATCATTAAATTAGGATTGGAGTTATGAAGCCTCTCCCCATTCCATACCCACTTATCAAGCCATAAATTAACTTGACCTTCACCAAGCTCCCATATAAACAGTTCCTCAGCTTTGTTTCTAATTTCCAGAAGCTTAGACCACAACCTAGAATCACCCTTCTTTTTCTGAGCCATAGTAGGATGAACTGCCCTACAATACTTCCCTTTCATAAACATAGCCCAAAGGCTGTCTTGTGCTATGAACTTTATCCAAAGTTTGCATAAGTTGATGATACTGAGAAGCTGAAAATCTTTAAAGCCTAAGCCACCAGCACTTTGGGGTTTACATAATTTGTTCCAAGATAACCGATGGAACTGTTTTTTTTTGTCCAGCCCACAGAAATTTGTTGAAAATTCTACCCAGCCTAATCTGAGTACCTTTCTTCATGGTAAAAATTTGAAGAGCATAGGATGGAATGGAAGTTATGATGCTTTTAAGGAGGGTAATTCTACCTCCATTAGAAAGGAAGTAATTTGTCCAACACTGCAGCTTTTTCTGAATTTCATCAATAACTCTATTGAATTGAGTTTGCTTGGTTCTCCCTTTGAGTAATTGGACACCAAGATAGTTGATTGGTAGGGAGGCTTTGCTGAAGCCAGTGTACTGAGCAATCCAATGTCTAATATGAGGAAGAGTTTTAGAGCTAGTAATGAATTGACATTTTTGTTTATTAAGATGCATACCAGAAGTTTAGAAAAGTATGAAAACAAACTAATTCCAAATCTTTCATAGTTTAAATGAAAGAGCACTACACCTCAAACCACGTATTTATCCCGAAAGATAAACCCAAGACTTGAGGGTGAGGCTAGATCAAATAAACTAAGAAACATATGACATCTGTTTGGTCTGCGAAACCATTTTATTATAAGCCAACAAGTTCCCCTATTTAATACGAAGAATTAAATAGGGTTTCTATTAAGCTAGGTTAGGAAAAGTTTCTTATAAGGGAAAGCCCTAGTAGTTAATTACATCTTGGATAACCGAAATCACTTAAGAAAACTCTCGATAAAAATCAAGGGATATTGTCTTCAAGGAATTCAAAAGAATAGGACTTTTCAACGAGATTGGAGAAAGAGGTGTGAAATGGGGATGACTCAAAATTGAAAAACTTTTATTTTGAATCCAAAGGAAGAAGGACTAAGGGATATCATAGATCCTGAGGAGAACCTCGGTGACTTCCCAAGTTACCATATAGTTTAGCTTCAGTTTAGAGGGGAAATATTTAAGTTTTTCATCCTACTAATTTTATTAATTAGGACTTACATTGGTGTGAAACGACCACATAAAAAGCTTGGAAGATGTGAGGACTTAGGTCGTGATGAACGACAACCTCAAAATCCTAAGATGAGTTAGGGCTTATATTGTATAGCAGGGCTATGCAAAAGCCTAAAGCTATATAAAAGCCTAAAGAAAAGTTGAATGCTCTAAGTGGACAACCTCGAAGTCCTATGTTTTGTTGTTTAATCCTATGGAAAGGATAATTTAGCTGGTGTAGACATGTTTTGCTATTGAAGATGGTTGTGCTGCCCACAATGCTAGCTCCAAGCTCCTCTTCATGACAAGTTTAAGTTTTCTAATGTGTCAAGTCATGATTTCAAATCAAATGTCTTAAGAGTCATGGTTATTTAAATATTATAAAGGATGTTAAAGTTGATTAGAGTGACACCGGTTAGGATCCCATAGCTCCCTTTTTCTGACACCACTATTTACTTTCAGAGTCACTTAGTTCAAATGAATTTACCAAAGTCAAATCAATGAGTTTCGTGCTTTCATTTAGACCATGGAAAACCTTGTTAGCAACCGTAGGTTACCTCCTTTGAAGGATTCCCAACCATCCAATAGAAACTTTTTACTTTAGTTGCAGATTTTATTTTGTGATGTTTGTGATTAAATTTTAAGTTGTTTCATATTTTGTATTTTGTGGCGATTTTGTGGCGGTGAATTTTTTCTTATTTGATTTTTAAATTTTTGTTTCAGTTTTGTGGGTATCCTAGCAATTTTGGTTTTCATGCAGGGTGACATCGTTGTTTAACATGAAAGTTTGAAGCAAGAGGTATAGAAAAGTAAACGTAGTAATTTAAAAGGTGTACCTGTCAATTCTTCTCGTTTCTTAACCTGAAAGGTTAGTTTAGGCAGTGTATATATATAATTTTTTAAAAAATTTAAACTACATGAGTAGATGAAGGTGTAGCTACCAAACCCTAAGTTATGATTTTATTGAGCTTTCAAAGATCTTATTAGATGATTCTAGGAAAAAATATTGCAAGTTCAACTTGTCCTTCAAAATATTCTAAAGATTTCAAAATGCTCGGGGTATGACCCTGAACTACTTCAAAGATCTCTTGAACTATTTTGAGTTCAATTTTGAACTTATCATATTGTTCCACTAATCATCCGAGTTTAGAGTGTGACTACCCCGTTGCCCAATGAAACTTGATAATTCAATTATCTCAAGGATAGGATACTTAATCAATTTGACACTTTGCTTAAGAGTTATATGGATGAATGCCCCTGAGGCAAGCTCAAGTCATTAAAAATTTGGTGCTCATCACAAATGGGCTTAGAGTGCTTAAGAGGTGTTAGTCCCCCGATCATATTATATTCTATATTCAATCAATCAAGTTTAAACATCGAGCCTATGTCACTGCCAAACCCTTAACAATCATAAAAAGGGGAAAATGTGGTGGTTAGAACTTCTGTTTAAGTTCTATTTATTCTTATTTACAAATCATATCATCATCAATTTTAGGCTTAAGATAGGTGAATTACCATCTTCCTAACATAAGCCCATCACTTAAGAATCACTTGATCTGAATTGACTTCTAAGTCATGATTATTAGGGAAATTATGATTTTGTTGATATGTGAAAGGTAGTATGTGAGTTTCTACCTTTAACTTATTGTATTTTATTCATCAAGACATATTCATTAGAATCAAAATTACCCATCTCAAAGGGTTAATCCTAAATTTTGATTAAGGGACCAAAATCTAAAAATATCTCTGCCCTTTGGGCTTTTCATCTTATAATTCTTCAAGCAAAGTACAAATGGCCTTGAAAATCTTTGAGTATCCCATCCATGCATCAATTAAAATATCAGAGAGGAGAGTGTAATTTTCCAAAATTTTATTTAATTTAAATTAATTATTTTAACGTAAAAAATAAGTTTTTTCAATGATAATTTGTTTAATTAATCAAAGTGAAGTTTTAAATTATGAAAAATTATTGGAGGTTTTCCATGGTGAGAAGAAAACTTAGACAAAATTTTGAGATTTTTTTGAATAATGTTGTAATTATTATAATTATTTAAAGGTCATTTTTATTGATTATTTAAATACAAAAAGTATGTTTTAATTTTTAAGAATCACTTTTAGTAAATGCCCCTGATCTAGTAACAATTGAACACAAGGAACTCATTTTGAAAAAAAGTATTTCGAAAAAAAGAATTTAACTTTTAATTTTTATATATTGGGATACGGAATTTTTTATAATTATTTTAATGGAAAATAAGAAAGATGCATTTTAGGCCTTTAGAATTTATTTTTAATTTTGAAAAAAAGTGATCTAGTAACAATTGAACACATTTTCAGTTATCAAGTAATATAAGACTTTCTGATTAAGACCTAAATATCGAACCCACAAGGAATTTATACAATATGCATTTTAGAAAACATTCTATTTTTAAAAAGACAATTACTTAAACTGATTAATTCAAAATATACTTTAAAAATAAAATATTTTCACAAAAATTGTATTTATTTTTAGTAAATGCCCCTGATCACAAGGAACTCAGAAAATGATTTTTCATAATTTTCCTAAGCTTATTTAATTTAATATAATTTATTTTGTGCAAAAATACCATTTTTACTAACAAAATCCACTTTAATGCCCAAATCAACTTAAATGAACTTGCAATTTTTACAATAAGTTGAAATAATTTTTATGAACAATGTCGAATTTATTTTGTTAATTTTTTATTTATACTTAATTTAAATAAATTAATATAAGGTAAGACTTTTTACTAAACAACAAAAATATACAAAATTATTTAAATCATCAAAATACTTTTCCTAAGCTCTTATGACTATAGGAAACCTATTAAAATTGATCCCACAATTTTTTTAGGAACATTTTAATTTATATGATTAAATAAAGATGAAGTGACCACTTAGGCTTGAAAATTAGGGTTAGAAGCACACAAGTGCTCTGACTTTGGAAAAATCAGAGGACGCGGCCACTATCATGGGGAATTAACAAAAAAATTTCAAGCCATGTTGATTAGTATTTAATCATAATGAATTAAAATACCTCAGAGAGAGAGTATTTAATTAATTAGAAATCATATATTGACAAATATTTTTTTTTTTGTCCACATTATTCTCCTCTGTTCACTGACTAAGAGGGTATTTTTCTTTTATTTTTATGACTTTTCTATGCAAGTTATGATTTTTCAAGGATCAGGCATTAAAATAAATAAAAAATTCCCTCATTTATTTACTTGTCCACGCGGCACCAGCTCAACCCCGTGCGCTCCGCCATTTGACCCCCCCAGCCACATAACCACTTTGTCAGCCCGCCTTTTCGCTCAAAAGATTCGTCCTGCTATATCACAGTCGTTCGTGGAATAAATGTTCAATCGGAAGGCTCTTAGTCATCGTCCATAAGTGACCTAACTTGTAAGCCGTTCACACTAAAACCTTAAGATCTTCGTCGAGACTCAACAAAATCAGATGGGGTTTATTTTTAAACATTCATCTACTCAAGAAGAACATATTTATTGGGATTATCAGGCATGAAATCAAGCCATTATGCATGGAGAACTGAAAGAAGCTCGGGTTAGAGTTAGAGCTCAATATCTTTATCTAAAAGGGGAGGCTTCAATCAGATGGTTGTGGTAGCTTCAATTGGGTCAAACGAATCTCTTAATGAAGTTTAAAAGACCTGGTGAATTGTCTAGATATGATTTTGATCAAATTCAATTTCAGATGTTGGTCAAGAGTTAGGTTAGAGGCTGTTTGAGAGGAGGCTTTCGTATGGAATCAACTTCTCTCACTATGGAGATGGTGTGTACATAGTTAATTGAAGTATGGTTCACTGTGGTGTTGTGGAGAAGAATGTTCAATTTTGGCCTAATTTTGAGCTTAAAATTGAGCTCTCACAGAGAGAACCAGAGGGTGAAGATGGTTTGCTTGAGCCTAGGAATGCTTGGAGAGTCTCTGGTGAGAATTTGAGAGAGTTTCCCCTAGGATTTTGGCTAGCTCTGTTTTGGCCATGGAGAAGGTGGTTTAAATAGAGGAGCTTAGGGTGTAGCTCAGAGCTTCAATTTGGGTTCAATTAAGTGCTTATGTGGAGGGCTTCAAAATGTCAAATACCAATCAATGTTGGGCACATTGGATGAGTGAAATTAAGTTTTAATTAAAGCATGGTGGCACTCAGTTTTGGTGTTTTCTAACCACTAGGCTGCTGGCAAGGCCAGCGGTGGTGGCTAGAGGAGTCAAGAGAGCCAGGGGGAGGGTCAATTATGATTAACCCTTAATGATTTGTCATGATGGTAGTGATATCTTGCCTTAGACCCAAAAATGGGATGAAATCCTATAATTTAGGTAACCATTAGTCCAAATGCCACCTTTGCTATTTAGGTGGGTCTAGGCTGGTCACTAGGGTGTACTTGGTGGCAATGGTGTCATTAATTTGGTCATTTGGACATCGCAAGGTCAATTTCGGTGAAGGGGTTCAATTTGGGTCAACTCGGCTTGAAGTTTGGTTTGGGTTAGGCTAGCCACAAAATTGAGCTCAATTAATTGATCAATTTGGTGTAGATAATTTTCATGAAGAGTTTAGAAAATATTTGGGGTGATTTTGAATTGATTTTGTGGCTTAATTTAAAAGAATTTGGAGATTTGATGAATTTGGGTATGTTGGGCTAGAATTTGGCTTAGGTTGGGCTAGAATTGGGTTAAGTCCAAATTGATGGTTGGAAATGATCTAGGGGAATATTAGCAAGAGTTCTCAATCTCAATTTGGTGTCAATTTTTGGGTTTAGGCATTCAATTTGGTGGAATTTGGGCATGCGGTTAAATTGGGTCAAATTTGGGGATTTTAGATTTGGTTTAAAATTGAGTGGAATTGAAGCTTTAGAATGGCCAATTGAGGGCTAAATTTTGCATTTAGAAGTGTTTTGAAGAGCTTAGGATCCAAATTAAGGCAATTGAATTGGTCATGGGGTTTAATTGGGTGAGATTGGCTCTTATGTTCAAAATTGGGGGTTTTGGCTTGGATCAAAATTGAGCGCAAAGCATGGATCAATTAAGCTTGTAATTGGTTTGAAATGATCATAAAAAAGATGAATATAAGTTTAGAATTGAAATTGGGGAAGATTGGGGTCAAATTGATGGACATTTGAGATGAATTGGGGTAATTGGGCCTTTAAAGGCAATTTGGGGTTTTTGGTCAAAAATGGTCAAATTGATCAAATTGGGTTTAATGGAAGGGTTCAAATTGGTTTTGGGCACATTTGAGATGTTTTTTGAGGTTTTGGGAAAGTTTAGGCCATCAAGAGCTTTTTTGTACATTTGCAAATTTAGGGGTATTTTGGTAATTTTTGCAACATTCGGTGGTTTTGGGCAATTTGAGTATTTTGAAATGGTTTGAGATGATTTTTGAGCAAATTTGATGATTTTTGAGCAAATTTGAGATGATTTTTGAGCAAATTTGGATATTTTGGGTGAAATTAGGAATTTTGGTTGAATTTAGGGTTCGGGGGTGTTTAGGTAATTTGGGTAAATTTTGGGGGCAAAAGGCCAAGTTGGATAATTTGGTAAAATTGGGATGCCAACCACTCTATGTGAGCCATGGGCTAATGGAATCCCCATTTGGGTCCTCTATGTACTTGTCCTAGCTAGACCACAGCCTAGGACTAGTGGGTCTAGGGGACCATCTGCATGAGTCTCCTAAAGGATCAAGGGATCAAAGTAAAAAAAGTTTGGGCTTAGGGTTATGAATGAAAGTGAGTGAAAGTGAGTGCAAGTAAATGAACCAACTCCAAACAAACACCAAGGGTCAGCTTTAAGCCCAAGAAGTCCTATGGGGACTCACCTTGAGTTCTCTCATATTGACCGCACCTACTTACTGCTAGAGGTTATGAACAATATGTGGAACTCTAAGTTAAGAAAAGAATGGTATAGAGTTTCTAATGGTGAGGGTTCCTTTTCTAGTCCTCTAGGAACAGTCAACAAGAAATTCCAATGGCTAGACCCTAGGCTACTAAATAGGAAAACTAGACCTCCAAAAAAAGTGAGGTCAACACTTATATGGTAGGATTATGAATTAACCTCTCTTTTAGAAAATAACGGTAAAACTATAATTATTCAAATGTTGAACATTGGGAGATGAAATTGACTTGATTGATTTAAACGTTTTGGATATATGTTTAGAAAAGTATGAAATCAAACTAATTCCAAACTAATGTTTAAATCAAAGGTTAATCTTTTAATTTAATATTCTTAGTACAACTTTTTTCCAAAATTACACATTTAACCCAGAATCTTTTGAGCTTCGTTGTAAGCTAAGTTCAATATAAAGAAACTTAAGGGCTACTTTGAAGATAAACAATGATTAATGCCCTTCAAACACTACAAGCTTATGCTTGTGTGTCTACTTTCTCGTGGTTTAATTGAGATAGAAAATTGAGCACAACTTAAACCTAACGAACCTCAATGTGATCTACATAATAAGTTCAAAAGTACTCAAGAGAGTTTAAAGGATTCTTAAGAGTCATTTAGGGAAATGCCCCGAAAACCATTATAATATTTTAGATATTTTACAGAACAATCAAAGTTATTAAACTTTGTTCAAGAAAATCATCCTTAAAACAATTATGGACCCACCAAGTTATGAATTATGATCTTTTTTAACATAAACAATTAAGGCTTTAATACTACTCATTTATGTAACACTTGCCTTTACTTTGCAAAATATACATGATTATTAATGCTAACATTTTAACAGGAGGAACGAGAAGATGACAGGCGCGCATTTACCATTTATTTAATGTCACTTTATTTCAGGAATTTAATACTGCTTAAATGTATCATGCATACTTGGTTGGAAAACTTTTTAAAAATTAAAACAAACAATTTTTTGAATTAAACTTAAACACTTTAAAAAACAAAAAACAACATAATACTTCCTTTTGAATGTATTGGAGTCCTTCAAATGAGGTAGCCTATGGTTGCTAACGAGATCTCCCCAGTTAAAATAAGTTTAACCACTTATTTAGAATAGGTAAATCTAGAAGAAAATAGTGGTACCGAATGGGAGAATCTTGTGATCCTAACTAGTGTCACTCTAATAAACATTAACCCCCCTAATAACACTTGAACAACAACAAAATCTGTCACATAAATTGTAAAAGCATAAAACTTGAACCTGGAACTGTCACTTCAATAAGGAACTCAGAGCTAACACTGTGAGCAGCATTACAAGAATGTATGGAAGAAGAACATTGAGAGAGCAATTAGATCTACAACAACACTTCTTTAACTAGAAATAAATAACAAAACATAGAATTTTGGAGTAGTCCATCATCAACAGATCTTTAGGCTTTTGCACAATCGTGATGTGTAATTTAAATCCTAACTAGCTTCGGCTTTAAGGTTATGATTTGTTATGACATGAACCCTCTTATATTCCAAGTCATTTATAGGACTATGTTTTGCAAATGTTAGCCATAAATAATAAAATTGTTAGTGTGAAACATCTAGTATCTTTTCTTAAAATTAATGTCAAACAATAGGATAGCTTGGACAATAGGATAGCTTGGGAAGTGACCGAGGTTACCCTCGGAACAATGACATCACCTATCTTTCATTCTTTTAGATTCCTGAAAATAATTGCTCATACTTGATCAATTCCCTTTTCAATATCCAATGATCAATCTTGAAAACATAAACATTGAACTTCTTTTAGGCGAAATCACTGATTTGGATTGATAGTTTTCTGAAGCGACTTCAATCACCTAAGACATAATTAACTATAGAGGCTTGCCTCTCTAAGGAACTTTGCAATCTAGCTGAATAAAAACCCCATCTAATTTTCATATTAGATAGGGAAACTTATCGGTGAACATAAAAGGTTTTGAAGACCAAAATAGATTTCATAATTTCTAAAGTTTATTTAATTGAGTCTCACTATCAGATTATGTGTATATTCCTCGGGATAGGTTCATCGATTGCAGTTTTACACTCATTTTTTTAAACTATTACATATATGAGATCAATTTGGTCTCGTATTATGTTTTTCAAATTTAAGATAATAATTTTCAAAATTATATATATATATATATATATATACATACATACATATATTAAATTACAGTTGGCAACAAGATTCCCATTTTTGCTACCGACAAACAATTTAACAAGAATAATTAAGTAAAGAAAATAAATACAAGCGCACTCCAACACAAACACAACTAATTAATAATACAGTAAAGTATAAATATTCAAACACATCGAAGGAAAGAAAGAAAACAACACACTACACATCCCAGCATCATCATCACGGCCATCATCATCACCAACTCTTTAATTAATATCCTATCACTATGGTACAAATGATATTCAATGCATTTTTCCTGATTCTGTAAGGTTATGATATCACCTAGCTGAATCATCATTTGTTCTATTATAGAATCCAGAGAAAGAGTATCATAAGTAGATGTTCTAGGAGTAGAAGCAAGTGCAAAAGTAGAAAATGATGTAGAAGGTATGTTAACTCCAGTCCTAGGTCTATTCCCAATACGCCTCCCATATTTTTCCAAGTTTGTCTTTCCAATGGGTTTATGTAATGGAAAAGTTTCTTCCCAATTCTCATATCTTACACCAGATTCAACACACAAGGTAATAATAAAAGCAGGGTAGCCCAAACATCTTATAGTTCCTCCTCTCGAGGAAACAAGCATGTTTGTAGAAATAAGGGAGCTAATTTCAATAAGTTTCTTTATTTGAATATTTTACTTTAAAGTGACTCTCTAACGAGTCATCTCACTATACAATAGAAAAATGATAGCAACAGAGTGATGGGTAGTTGGCTCAACCCTCCCAACAAAATAAAAAAAGTGAAACAAAATAACTCATTTCTTGCTCAGAATTATTCAATATTTGTAAAGCTCAATCAAAGAACTACAATAGAAAAATGATAGCAATAGAGTGATGGGTAGTTGGCTCAACCCTCCCAATAAAATAAAAAAAGTGAAACCAAATAACTCATTACTTGCTTAGAATTATTCAATATTTGTAAAGCTCAATCAAAGAATGTTGGATGCTTAAGAAGAAGAAAATCGAGAAAGGAGTAATCTAAGACAAAACATCCAGTGCTTTAACAATGTCATGACTTTAAAGAGAAAGATTAAATTACTACCCTAATAATTAGGTCCTTCAGCCTAGAGAATTTGGACTGGTTCCTAAGTAGATTTCAAAATTAAACATTGTGTTTGAAATGCGAGTAATTGACATGGGATATCATGAGCCTTTTAATTTCATGCCACATGACTAAGTCCTGACTTTGAATGAGCTATAACATCTCTGAATTTGTATTGGGAAATGTTTATGAATTATTAATTATGGGAGTTTGGGAATCTAAAATCCTTCAAAGAAATATGCTCCACCATATATCATAATTATCAGAAAACTAAGGGAGTAAAGAAAGAAAATTCGTGTTAAAGTCCGCTGAGATGAAGCTTGAGGTGAGCATAAAATAAAAATATTCGTGTCTTTGTTTAGACATTCAAAATCCTTAAATTATTAATTATAGGAGTTTAGACATTCAAAATTCTTAAAAGAAACATGCTCTACCAAATATAGTGATTCTCTACAAAAGATGAGGTAAAGATAAAAAAATTTCAGTGAAATGCTCAATCCAAAAAAAAGGAAAAAAGGGAGGTTACCTAAGAAGAAGCTTGAGGTAAGCATAGAATCAAAAATTTGTATCTGAGTTCTCCTTTAATTAATATAACTCAAAATATTATCTTAAGAAAAATCTTTTCATATTATGTTCATATACAGGTTAAGGGACATTGTGTCTTTTGGTTTGCTAAAAAAGGGCTTTAAAATATCCTTTGGAATTGAGAAATCTTTTAATCACATGAACTGGATATTTTAAAGATGTTTAGGTCCAGAAAGAAATAATAAAAGTAAAAGGTTGTGACATTAGGATTTAATGGAAATTTAAAACTGAAGTCATATTTTAAGTGCCCAAATATTTTGACTCCAACATCAATTTGAAGTGAATCATAGTGGCTTCTCAAGGACAACTTGGAAAATCCTTACAAATCAATGTCTAAGAAATGTTGACCGCCACAATGGAGCTAAAAACTTACAACCCTTCAGCTATTGTGTCTTTAAGAATAACACATCTTTATAAGTACTTGAGAAATATATATCGGATAGTACCTTAAATAGTGGGTTTTTTCTACATGTGTTTTCAGTCAGTGGATGATACCTGAAGAAGTACTCCGCATCATGATGTTTCAAAGACAGCCTCATTCTACTATGCAAGGGTGCCACATTTGCTTGTAGCTTGATCCAAATCCTAACTAAAAAAAAATACAACAAAAGAAAAGTCTTAAACATAAATGAATAGACTAAAATTTCACAATAAAAACACAATAATAAATTCCCCAACTAATGACAAGAAATAAATCACGAAAAAAGAGTATACATGAAAAATAGGAAAAAAAAAAGAAATGAAGAAAATTTAAATAAAGACAAGAATGAAAAGAAACAAAAATAAATCAAATCAGAACAACAATATTAATAAACAAAATTGAAATCAAAAACTTCTGCCTGACTCACTACCAAGTTTAGCTTCCTCGACTCAGTGCCATTTTCAATTCCCTCTGAATTGTCTTCCATGTTTGAGAGAGGATTAGCTAGTTCTATTAACATAGAGAGAGGAGGTCTCGTATGCTCAGTTTGCATGGAGCTAGAACCCTTCCCACACAAACACCTTTTTCGAACGCTCATGAAATCTTACGAGCTTATCACAATCTTCACAGATTTTAATCTTCAACAATTATTTCCCTCACGAGTATCCATAAACTTTCACTGATTCTTTAAATTCTTTTATGTGTAAACAAGTCCTCAGACCCTTCCTCTAACCTATGATGATTAAGTGAGTTAACTCTAGAAATTCCTTTTTTGGATTAAAATAAATAAATAAAATAAAATAAAAATTAGAAAACTATGATTTCTTCTCTCGTACCTTAATTAACCTATGAGAGGTAGGCCAACAAATTTTCAAGCCCATGTGAATTAATTTAAAAAGATTTATGAAGATAAGATCCTTAAGGGAAAATTTGTAGTTTCCACCTTTAATTCTTTTATTAAAATTCAGAATGTGTTAAAAGTTTAATGGGTAATAATTTTATCTTAAGCAACCCTCTAAGGTGATTGAAATATAAGGATAAGAGGTAAAACCAATTAACCACTCTTTTAGAAAATAACGGTGAAACTATAATTATTCAACTTTTAAAAATTGGGAGATGAAATTGCATGATTGATTTAAACGTTTGTAGAATTCCAACCCAATGGTTAAGTCATAGGTTAACCTGTTAATTAAATCTTCTTAATACAACCTTTTTTCAAAGTTACACATTTACCCTCAATTTCTTTTGAGCTTTGTAGTGAGCTAAGTTCAATCTAAACAAACTTAAGGTTTAGTTGGAAGTAAAACCATGATTAATCCCCTTCAAACACTACAAGCTTATGCTTGCCTGCCCCCTTTCTTATGGATTAATTAAGATATAAAATTGATCACAACTTATACTAAAAGTTTAAATGAACTCAAGATATTTTAAAGGATTCATAATTGTTATTTAAGGCAATGCCCTGAAGACCTTTATAATCTTTTGGATATTTTGAAGAACTATTGAACTTATTATTCTTTGCTCAAGAAAATAATCCTTAAAAACTCTAGGGACCCAACAAGTTATGAATTATGGTCTCTTTCTAACTTCATCCAGTAAGGATTTAATACTACTTGTTCATGTAGCACTAGTCTTTACTTTGCAATATATACATTATTATGAAGTCTAACATTTTAGCGAGAGCAACCAGAAGATGGCAGGTACATATTTATAATTTATTTATTATCACTTTGTTTTTGTAATTTAATACTGCTTTAATGTATTATGCATACTTGGTTGGAACATCTTTCAAAAATTAAAACAAATAATTATCAAAAGTAAAATAAACTTCTTCAAAATTAAAATTAAACACTTTAAAAAAAACAAAATAAAATGTCATTTTGAATTTGCAGGAGTCCCTTGAATGAGTTAACTTATGGTTGCTAACGAGATCTCACTAGTTTAAATGAGTTTAACCACTTATTTAGACTAAATAAAATCTATAGAAAATAGTCGTACCAAAATGAGAGAACCTTGCGATCCTCACCGGTGTCACTCTAATCAACTATACCCCCTATAACACTTGAACAATAAAAAAACCTATCACATAAATTGTAAAAGCTTGAAACTTGAACCTGGAGCTGCCACTTTGACAAGGAGCAAAGAGCTAACATTGTGGGTAGCATGACAAGAACGTGTGGAAGAACAACTTCGAGAGAGCAATTGGATCTACAACAACACATCATTCCTTAGAATTAAACAACAAGCTATAGAATTTCTTGGTAGTCCGTCTAGCATGAGATAAATCCTTAACTTATTGTTAGGCCTTTGCACAACCGTGATGTGCAGTTTAAGCCCTAACTAGCTTTAGGCTCTATGGTTGTTGTTCGTTACGACATAAACCCACCAATATTCTAGGTCATTTGCGTGAATGTGTTATGCAAGTCTAAGCCCTAAATAACAAAATTGGTAGGATGAAACATCAAGTAGGTTTTTTGCAAAATTTATGCCAAGCAATAGGATAGCTTGGGAAGTTACTAAAGTTCCCCTCAGATCAATGACATCACCTACCTTTCATTCCATTGGATTCCTGAAAAAAATTATTCCTACTTGATCTATTCTATTTTGAATCTTCATTGTTCAATCTTGAAAAATTAAACATTAAAATTCCTGGAGGCAAAACCATAGATTTGGATCAAGAGTATTCTTCAGTGACTTTGATCAGTTAAGTTGAAATTAAATATAGAGGCTTGCCTCTCTAGGGAACTTTGGAACCAAGTTTAATATAAACTCCATCAAATCTTTGATAATAGATAGGAGAACTTGTCGGTCAACATATAAGGTTTCGTTCACAAAAATAGATGTCATAAATTCTATAATTTATTTATTTGATTCTCACTATCAGATTATGTGTTTATTCCACTGGATAGGTACATCACTTGCAGTGTTGTACTTATTTTTTTTAAACCATTGCATTAATGAGATCGAATTGGTCTCATGCTTTTAAAAATTAAGATATTAATTTTAAAAATTATATATATATATAGAGATCGGTCTGGTCTCGTATTTTCAAAATTAAAACTATTACTTTCCAGAATTTTACATATATAATAAATTAAACTAAATATATTTTAAAACAACAACCTTATCATGTTAACGGCCGACAATATCTGACGACTATGCTGGGGAGTTGTTCTTATCTCCTTCAATGATGAGATGGTTTTGCTTTCAAAAATTTGTAATATATCAATGCTCCTCATTAGCTAAAAAAATATTCTTTTATTGAAATACCTTTCTCATTTCTACCTTTAGCTGATAAATTTAACTCATCTTTGATTATGGAGCCACTATTTAAAGCACCCTTAAAGAGAGAGGTTCCGAGATCTCTCCACCTCCGAAAAGTGACGTGGACTCCAACTAGGTGTTAGCATAGAAGCAAATCTGTCAAAGTGAGTTTGTTACAAACTCAACCCCCTCCACGTTTTGGACCTGGTCCTAAACTTCAGTTTTTTTTATAGTTTTGCTTGTTGCTAGCAGTTTAAACTGAAATGTTACTCTAACAATCTTTCAATAATCTCCAAACAAAACATTCTTTTTTCAAAATTTCAAATCAAAATAAAACTTCTCAAAACACATCGAGTATGTAATAATAAAATAAAATGCTAAATTTTGAAAAAAAAAATCAAATTATTAAATTTCAATGGACGTCCAGTTTACAGGTTAAGTGTGTTAATATGAGTATTACCGCTAAAATTACAAGGCAAAGGATGTCACTGAATTCTAGAAATTCTTCATATGTTAGAAATGATAGCATAGCTTAAACATATCTTTCATTGGCTAGGGAACCATTTGGTGCCAAGGTTATCCGCAAGTTAAGTTGTTAGGATCGACAATAAAAAACGAAATCAACAGGGTGATGGGTACTTGACTCAATCCTCCAGAACCCCCCTCCCCGCCCCCCACAATGAATAAATTGGAAAGAGAGAACTCATGGTTGCCGGAAATTGAAAAGCTGAATCAAAGAACGTTTGAAGCTCAACAAAAAGTAAGATAAGAAAGAAGTAATCTAAGACAAAACTTACAATGCTTTAAAAAAAATCATGACTTTAGGGAAGAATGAAATTAATACCTTAATAATTGAGTCTTTAACATTAAAAAATTTGGACTAGTTCCTAAGTAGATTTTAAAATGAAACATTATGTTTGAAAAACAAGTAATAGACATGGGATAACACGAGCCTTTTAATTTCTTGCCACATGACTAAGTCATGATTTTGAATGAGCTATAATATCTCTGAAATTTTATTGAGAAATATTAATAAATTATTAATTATGGGAGTTTGGACATTCAAAATCTGTAAAAGAAATATGCTCCATCATATATAGTAATTCTGAAAAAAGAAAGGGAGCAAAGAAAGAAAATTGTGTGAAAGTTCCATGAGAAGATACTTGAGGTGAGTGTAAAATAAAAAATTTGTGTCTAAATTCAAACATTCAAAATCCTTAAGTTATTAATTATGGGATTTTAGATATTAAAAATCCTAAAACGAAATATGCTCCACAAGATACATCATTTCTCAGTGAAACATTAGGAAAAGATAAATAAATTTCTGTGAAAAACTCAATCCCAACAAAAAAAGAAAAAAAGAGAGGTTCACTGAGAAGAAGTTTGAGGTGAGCATAAAATAAAAAATTGGTGTCCGAGTTCTCCTCTAATTAATAAAACTTGAAGTATTATCTTAAGAAAATTCTTTCGATATTATGTTTAGGAATAGGTTATGGGTCATTGTGTCTTTTGTTGGCTAATAATGGGTTTTAAAATATCCTTGGGAATTAAGAAATGTTTTAATCACATGAGTAGAAATGTTGAAATTTTCTTAGTTTAAGAAAGAAAGAATCAATGTAAAAGGCTGTGACATTAGCAATTCATGGAAACTCAAACCTGAAGTCATATTTTTATGTACACAAAATTTTTTTACTCAACATCAATTTGAGGAGCATCATAACAACTTCTCAATGACAGCTTGGACAATCTTTACAAATCAATGTCAAAGAAACGATGACCATCACGACAGAGCTACAAAGTTACAACACTCAAACTGTGTTGTCCATAGATTTTATAAGTACATGCAAAAATATAATTCTATTAGTACCTTGAAGAGTGGTTTTTTTCTACATGTGCTTTTAGTCAGGGAATGATACCTCAAAAAGTACTGTTCATCGTGATGTTTCAAAGAAAGCCTCATTATAGGAAGCACAGATGCCGCATTTGGTTGTAGTTGGGTTCAAATCCTATATAAAAAAGAAAACACAATAGAATAAAGTCTTAAGGATGAATGAATATAATAAAATCTCAATAAAAACAAACAACCATTAATTCCACAACTAATAACAAAAAAATAGCAACGAAAGGGAATACATGTAATACAAAAAAAAATGGAATAAGAAAATTTAAATTAAGACATGAATCAAAAGAAACACAAAAAAAATCAAATCAAAACAAAGAAGTAAGCAAAAAAATTTGAAACATGAAACTTTTGCTTGACTCGCTACCAAGTTGAGCTTACTTGGCCAAGTGCCATTGTCAATTCCCTCTCAATTTTCTTCCTTGTATGAATGAGGATCACCTAGTTCTTTTCACATGGAGCCATGAGGTCTTGTAGGTTTAGTTTGCATGGAGCTACTTCCCTTCCCAAAAGAACACCTTTTTTGAACTCTCATGAAATCTCACAAGCTTTCGTAGTATTGACAAATTTGAATCTTCCACACTTAATTCCCTCAAGAGTTTCCACAAACTTTCACCAAATCTCCAAAATATTTTCTTTGTAAACAAGTCCTTTAACCCTTCCCTCTCAATAAAACTTCTTGTTCGAGGTCGGTACCAAAATTCTTATTCTCATTCCAGGATTGGAGCTCAAATTTCACTTCCCATCTTGGAATCAGTACCCAAATTTTGATTCCCTTCTTTTTTGTGGTTGGTAGCCAAACTTCAATTCTCATTATGGGATTGGTACTGAAATTCCAATACCCATCTTGGGGTTAGTACCCAAATTATGATTCTGATACACCATAAATATATGCATTTTTAGACCCATATTTTATACTTATTTCTGATGATATTGCACTTTAATGGAAGGTATTTTGATATTTCTTGCAGGTTGTTGATTTTTATGGCTTAAAGCAAAAAGAAAGAAAAAAGGATGAAATTTGGAGTCAAAATGATGTTTATGAAGAAATGCTCAGCGGCGACGGTGCAGAACAAATTAACGCAGAGATTTTTTACTTAGCGCTCACAACGCCAGACCAGCGCCGACGGTGCCAAAGGCGGTGCATACCCCTTTTCTAGAAGGTTTGATGTATTTGGGTGACTTTTTGAAGAGTTTTTGGAGGCACCTCTTGAAGAACAGACCTTGTGCTCTCCTTGGGGCCAAATTTCATCAGAAAATGGGCTCCTTTACATCTTTCACTTCTCTACTTTCATTTTTCGCGCCACATCATTCCATTCCACTTAGTGGGAGATTTCTTCTTCCTACATTTCCTAGAAGAGGCTACAAGGAATTTGCTTTGAGAAAGAGTTTTAGATAAGTGTTATTTGTTTATTAGTATTGTATGAACTTTCTTTTATATATGAAATTTATGTTTTGTTGTATCTTTCATATGAAATCTAAGTAGTTTACTTTATCTTTCTCCCTGCTCTCAAATATGATGAAATGAAGAGATAATATGAATATGTCAATATTAAATTATAAAATAAATTGTGGTGATTTTTTAACTCTGAACTTAATTTACTTTTTGATCTGGCCAATTGAATTATTAAAATGTGTTGTGAAACATATGATCCAGGAAATGGAGTATGAGTTCTACAACAGAATAAGTATCAAATTTGATTTCATAAAAGAGAACGTTATTTATGGAATTAAGTGCAAATAGTTAGGAAAATATTCTTTGTTGGTTGTAGATTTGGAGAACCTTTAAGGTGTCAGACTAAAATCTTCAATTCAGTCTTAGTATTTAAAAACTGAAGCGAGAGCTAGCCTTCAAGTGAAGTGAAGTGGAAGCTCTGCAGTGGGAGCCGGTATCCTCCTACCCTAGCCACAGATTTAGGGACTAAACGGAGATTAGCCAATGATTTTCTATGTACTATATCAAGGTAGAGAATTAAAATTTCTCTTATTTGGCACAATACATATATGAACATTTATCTCATCTCATTTTACCATAGCCTCATTGTAGTGGGAAGGATGATTTTTCACATAAGAATCTGCGTTACATAAACATATTTAAAAGATTAGTATTTACTATTTTAAATTTTGCATATTTGATATTATAATAGTTTAGAAATTTAATTTTGATTACATCTCAACAATTGAAATTAGGGACAGTGATGTCAATTGAGTTTCTGTGAATTTCCTAGCAAATTTGTCATTTCCAATTTAAACCTTCCCTATAGGATCGATACTTGGAGATTAAATCGAAAGTCCATTATTACTTGATAACGATACGTGTACTTGCATCGAATTGGAATATTAATTGATTATACTTAATTAATCTTTATACAATCTATCGCAACAAAAAAGCCGGATCAGATTCCCATCTCTCGAGATAGTTATAAGACAACTTTAATTACAGTAAAGCAACCTATTCTCTTTTCTTTGAGGTCAGTTTGAGTCCATCATAAAGGGCGTAAAGGTTCTGATTCTCATCCTTTTAGGGTTTGTAGCCAAACTCTAATTCCCATCTCAGAATCATTACCCAAATTATGATTCCTATCCCTTGAGATTGGTATAAGACCACTTTAAATAGAGTAATTCATCCTATTCTCATCTCTTCGAGATTGATGTGAGATTGCCTTAAATGGAGTAAGGCTTCTGATTCTCATCCTTTGTTGCCTTAAATTGAGTAAGGCTTTTGATTCTCATCCTTTCGAGGTTGGTACCAAAATTCTAATTCCAATCTCGGGATCAGTACCCAATTTTTGATTCCCATCTCTTGACATAGATATAAGACCACCTTAAATGGCGTAAGACATTTTATTCTCATCTCTTTCAGGTCGGTACCCAAACTTTGATTCTTATTACAGGATTGGTACTCAAATTCCAGTTCCCATCTAATGACCAACACCCAAATTGTGATTCTCTCCGTATTCAAGGTCGATACCCATATTAAGATTCTCATCCTTTCATGGTTGGTACCAAAATTTTAATTCACATCTCGAGGTCAGTACCCATATTCTAATTCCCATCTCTCAAGATAGGTGTGAGACCACCTTAAATTGAGTAAGTCATCTTTGTCTCTTCTCTTTGAGATCATTGTAATGCCACCTTCAAAGGAGTAAGGTTTTTAATTCTCATCACTGTAATTCGAGATTAGTTTGAGACCTCATTAATTGGAGTAAGGCATCCTATTATCATCTCTTTGAGATCAGTGTAAGGCCAACTTAAATGGAGTAACGCTTCTGACTTTCATCTCTGCACTTTGAGATAGGTATGAGACCCCCATATATTGAGTAATGCATCCTATTATCTTCTCGACACCGCACGTAACCTCTTACATTGTATTTGAGTCCCTATGCTTTCCTTCCTAATGTGGCACTTACCGCGCTTTCACTACCTCTTGGGTTGGATTTAAGTTCCAGTACTTTCCTTCCCAACGCAAGCTTCTCTTCAATTTTTCCTTCAAGTTGGATGAGAGTCCCTTTGTTTTCCATCTAAATTCAGTCTCTTCACTTATTCCTAATTCTTAAAATTTGCACAAAGTTGCAATTATAAATAAAATTATTACTAAAATTAAACGGACTAAGAGGAAAGAATGCGCTAGAAATTTCCACAATTCTTTCCCCTTAGTGCTTAGGATCTAGCCATAGAACTTTCCTTTTGACTATTCCTTTTGACTATCCTAGAATACTATTGATGGAACCCACCTACAAAGAAATTCAAACCACATCCTTTCTCTCTTTGGAACTTTCATGGAGATTACACACTCAAGCACATCACAACTCTTGACATTACCTTGAGATTACACCCTTTGAAAAATTTTATTTAGTTCTTTTAGAAACTCATGTGGGAGGTCCCCAAGCACTTAGCCCTTTGGTGAGGTTGGCTAGGACCCACACATGAACAGTCCAAAATGAGCTACCCCTTGGTTGCATGGCTCAAATAAATTAACTTGTGATTGGCATCTTCAATAAATTTCAATCCCTCATCAACATCCAATTTTGGCCTTTTAGCCCCAAACTTCTCCAAAATTACCAAATCATCCCTAAAGCCCTAAACTTCCAAAAGTGGCCCAAATCCTCTAATTCCTCCAAAAATCATATCAAACCACTTCAAACCATCCAAATTTACCGAAATACTCCAATTTCTTCAAAATTATCGAGATAAAACTAAATTTGCTAAAATTACCAAAATATCCATCAGTCTATAAAATTCATAAAACATTTGAAATCGTTATGAACCTCTTCTAACCATATCTCAACCACCTAATGGGCCCAATTTGATCAAACTGACCTCTTTTGCCAAATTTTTCCCCTAAAAGCCAAAATTCCCCAAATTCATCACACTTTCCACCAAATTCTTTTCAATTTCACCCAATTAAAAATCTAAATCAAGTATCAACTTAATTAAATCCAATTTACACCAATATGAAGCCTAATTAGACCAACTCCCAATCCCTAACACCTTCAATTTTCATCAAATTGAACACCATAACCAATTAAATTCTCTTATTTTTGAGTTCTTAACTCTTCATAACATTCCCATAAATCAAACTTAACCATCAGTTGATTTTGAGCCAAACCCTGACAAAACTTAGTGTAAGGATATTGCCCCATAATTGAAGCTAAGTCAAAATTCCATTAAATAGAGCTTTTCAATGAATTGAATTACCCCAATTTCACTTCCTAAATTCTTCATGTCATCCATATAGATCAATTAAACCCTACATTTAATTTTTATGCCAAGCTCAATTCAAGCCTAAAACTAATTTTTGCCCCAAATGATAAGTTTTAATTTTAAATCCAAATTAATCTAAACCCCTTGAAATTAACCAAGCTTAATCTTCTCGTGCTTTGATTAGCTCTCTTGGATGATAATCAAATCACCAAGAACCCAATTTTGAAGCCATGGATGAAAGTTCCCTTGAATTATGCAAACCATTCCCAAATTTGGTTAATCGCACTAACCGATGCAACTAGCCCACCTTGCCTCATGCTTATCACCATTAAAACTTCCCCGACCTTCCTTCAACCAACTAGCCACCTCCCCTGACATGGCCGACTAGCCTAGCCTCCATAAAATCCAAAACATAGAAGGCCATGCTTGGCTAAAACCGAAATTTCTACCCATCCAATGTGGCTCACTGATACGCTTAAAATATATAGTGTTTTTAGACACATTTTTACACCGATTTTTAAGATATTGCGCTTTAACGGAAGGTATTTTTGTTTTTTTAAGTACAGGTAAAAAGGTGAAAAATGCTTAAAGGAGTGAAAAAGGATCAAATTTGAAGCAAATAGGTGAAAAATTGCAAAGTGTTTTGGTGCTTGAGCCCCAGATCCGGGGCTTAAATGCCGGTTAGACAGAGAAAGACGTGCCTAAGCGTCAAAGTCCCTGCGCTTAAGCTTTTGTTGCATTTATAGGATGAGTAAATATGGTTTTTGCAAATTTTGAAGTGTTTTTGGGGCACCTATTGACTTAATAGGTGATTACAACCACCATGGATGAAAATTATTTCGAAAGGATGCATCTATGGGGGAAATACATCGAATCAAGACACATTTTGAAGAGATACCATGGCACCTTTTGGAGAATTACAAAAGAAGGAAGATTAAGACTTTGAAAGGGGTCCTGAAAGTACTATGAAATTTTTGAAAGTTCAAAAATTGTGGAGTTAGTTGGAGAGATTTTCAGGCACCACATATTTATCCTTTTTATTTTAGTTTTATATTGAGAGTGTTGTAAAAGAGAAGAGATTTAAAGAAACTTCAAAAGTTTTTGAGATAAGATTTTATCTTTTATTTTAGACTACTTTTGGTTTTAATTGAGAATTGTTGTTAGTTTGACAGTTTGACAATGATTTGACAATGATTTCTACTTTTAAACTAAAGTGTGGTTTAGTTTTTTCCAAGGATTCTGAGTAGTTTTATTTATCATCCTTCTTAAAATGATAAGTAATTAAGTGTTGGATGAAAGTTGTGGAGAGTATTGATCTTTAATATTGGAAGAAGTTGTGATGATTAAAATCAATGTACTTCATTTACTTCTTGATTTGGACAATCCAGATGTTAAAGTTTGTTATGAGAACATGTAAGAACTGGGCTGGTATTGTCTCAGTCAACAATTGGAAAGAATCACATGAGGTTGTATGAATGAGAATGTAGTTCATATGATTGAGTGCAAAAAAATAGAATATGCATTGAAGGGTATAGAGTTAAAATACTTTAAAGTGACAGGTTAAAGCCCCCAACTTGGTTTATTGTTTTAGGTTCTGATACGAGATGTTAACCCTCAAGTGAAGGGAATCGAGGGAACTCTAGAGTGAGAGCTATTATCTTCCCTGCCTATTCGGTCTTGAGAACTATTCAAAATTTAAATTAGCCAATGTTCTTTACAGCATCTCTAGTAAGGGTAAGGAATATTATTGCTCCTATTTGGCACAACACAATATGCATACTTCCACAGTACAATTCCTATACTTATTATTGATTCATGACAAGGAGATATATGTTTTCATATTTAGTGCTTCTCTTCTACAAAAACTCAAGTTATCTTTTTAAGTTTGTTTTGTTTTTGTCAAAATATTAAAATTACCAAAAATATTTAAACTTTTACTGTGAAAACGTCTTTAGTTTAAATAATTGTCTTTTTAAAAATAGAAAGTTTTCCAAAAAGTACATATTGCATATCCTCCCTGTGGGTTCGATATTCAAGTCTTAATCAAAAAGTCTTATATTACTTGATAATGATATGCATACTTGCGTAGTATCCCAATATATATAAATTAAAAGTTAAATTCTTATTTTTCTTCAAGCTCAAGTTTTTAGTATTGTTGCAAAATAAAGAATTATAAGTGAAAAATATAATCAAAATTATTATTATACTGTGCATAAGCATTAAGTATTCAAAGTTTTGGGATCAAGTTTTTGGCGCCGTTGTCGGGCTAGTGAAGTGAAAATTGTAAAGAATATATTTATTTAAAAACAAATTTCTATTTTTAGAAAGCCTTATTTAAACTTTGAGATATTGTATTTTATTTTGTGTGTGTGTTTAGTTTTATTTTATTTTATGTTCGTGTATGCGTAGTTCAGGTTCTGAAGGACTAGTGCCCTACTATTCTGAATTAGAGAGAACCGTTAGAAAAATCAGAAAAAATAAAAAAAAAATTAAAAATCTTGAAAAATCCAAAAACATTACAGAAATGGCAAACCAAAATAATCAAAATGCTAAAATTCGTCAAGATTTTAGACCTTTAAGAGATTATGCCAACCCTACTGTAGATGAACTTCATTGTAGTATTCAAAAACATACTATAGAAGCTATATCATTTAAGTTGAAACCTGTTATTATCAGAATGGTATCAAATAATCAGTTTCGGGGATCACCAATTGAAGAGCCAAATTAACTACTTGTCAATTTTCTAGAATTGTGCGCTACATTTAAATATGATGGCGTATCAGATGATGTCATAAGACTTAAGTTATTTCCTTTCTCACTGAGGGATAAAGCTAAGATGTGGTTGAATTTGTTAGTACATGGATCTATCAGAAATTGGGGTGATTTAGCAGAAAAATTCCTTTCTAAATTTTTTTCACCATAAAAAACTGCAAAGCTTAGAAATGATATTACATCTTTTAATCAGTTTGAAGGGAAATCTATTTATGAATCATGGGAAAGATTTAAAGAACTCTTAAGGTGTCCACACCATGCTATACCATATTGGTTAATAATTCTCAATTATGAATGCCCTTGCAGGTGGTTCAATGGTGTCAAAACCATTTCATGACGCTTTTGCTTTAATTTAAGAAATGACTACCAATAATTTTTAATGGCCTACTGAGAGGGTGAATCCTAAAAAAGTATCCAATATTCAGGATTTTGATGCATTTACTATAATAGCAAATCAAGTTGCTGTAATTTCAAGGAAATTAGACCAATTTGGAATGAATTTTTCTCAACCAATTTCTGTGATTGAAGAGAATTCATTAGGCCAAATGGTAGATTATTAAGCATCATTAGAAACTTTGAATGCCACAAATAATAAGTAGAATAACCCATATTCAAATTATTATAGCCCAGGTTGGAAAAACCATACCAACTTTACCTAGAATAATAATTTGAGTGGTAATAATCAACAATGAAGGAACAGCCAAGTAAACCCATTGAAAAACAGGAACAATCAAGGGAATAATAATTATAGAGCTACTTATCCTCCAGGTTTCAACAGTAATACACAGTTTAAAGAGACAATTTAAGGGAAAGAAGTTGTCTATAGAAGAAGTGGTGTTACAAATGGGGTTACAAACTCAAGGAGCTAAAATTAGAAATATTGAGAATCAACTTTGGCAAATAGCAAATTCAATAAGTAATAGATCCCAAGGAACACTACCTAGTAATACTGAATCAAATCCAAAAGACCTGAATAAAGAATAAGTTAAAGTTGTTCAACTTAGAAGCGGAAGAGAGTTGGAAGGTCGGGTTCAAAAAGAAATTGAAGTAGAGAGAGAGAAATTGATGAATCAAAAGTGGACGCTCCAAAATATTCTGAGATTACTATTTCTCCACTAAAAATTGATTTAGAAAAACCACCACCACCATTTCCTCAAAGACTTCGTCAGTAGAAGTTGGATAAGTAATTTTCAAAATTTTTGGAAATATTTAAGAAGCTTATAATTAATATTCCATTTGCTGAAGCCTTAGAACAAATGCCGAGCTATGTAAATTTTATGAATGATAT
>NW_018253599.1:58092-66689 GCF_001263595.1 Phalaenopsis equestris
TATCAATATTCAAAAGATTGGGATTAGAAGAAATAACCCCTACTACTATAACTCTGCAGTTAGTAGATCGTTTAATAACATACCCTAAAAGAGTTATAGAAGATGTCCTAGTGAAAGTGGATCAATTTATCTTTCCTGTTGATTTCATTGTGCTAGATATGGAGGAAGATAATGAGATACCTATCATTTTGGGGAGATATTTCCTAGCCACAGAAAGAGTAATGATAGATGTGCAGAAAGGGGAATTAACAATGCACATCAATGATCAAACTACTACTTTCAATATTTCGAGATCATTGAAATATCCTGCAAAAGGTAAAGATGATGAATGTTAGGATGGATGTTATAAGATATCTAAGTGAATGCCATTTCAAAGCAACTTATGAAGAAAAAATTGAAGAAAAAGAATTGGAACACGAGCAAGAAGAGGAATTAGATCGATGTGAATAACTTTTTAAGAAAGATTCAAACTATGTTTGAGATAGTTTTGAAATTTTAGACACAATAGACAAAGATAAATCATTTTGTCCATCAGTTCAAAAACTTTCAAAACTCGAGTTGAAGTTACTTCCTGAACATTTAAAATATGCCTTTTTAGGAGATTCCTCTAATGTACCAGTCATAATTTCCTCAAAATCACTGATGGAAGAAGAAGAGAGGTTGATAAAAATTTTGAAAAATTGTAAGAAAACTTTTGGATGGACAATTACTAATATTAAAAAAACCAATCCTTCAAATTGTATGCATGGAATTCATATGGAAGAGTACTGCAAACCCATGGCTGATCTTCAAAGGAGGCTGAATCCTATTATGAAAGAAGTTGTTAAGAAAGAAATTTTAAAGTGGTTAGATGCTGGAATTATCTACCATATTTGAGATAGTGCATGGGTTAGTCCAATTCACTGCGTTCCTAAGAAAGGAGGAGTAACTGTAACTGTGAATGAACATAATGAATTAATACCTATTAGACAAGTTATAGGGTAGCGAATATGCATTGATTATAGAAAATTAAGTATTGCCACTAGGAAAGTATCATTTTCCATTACCATTTCTAGATTAAATGCTAGATAGACTAGCTGGGCATAAATATTTTTATTTTTGGATGGATATATGATCCCAATATTCTATATATGTAAGGATTTATGAAGTTGACACTACTACTTGAAGATTTTAATCCCCGACAACAACGCGAAAAAATTGATCCCGATATTTTGTATATGTAAGGATTTATGAAGTTGACACCACTACTTGAAGATTTTAATCCCCGACAACGACTTGATCCTGACTTAATGCTTATGCACAGTATAGTAATAGTTCTGATGGTATTTTTCACTTATATTTTCTTATTTTGCAGAAAAATCAAAAAGTTGATTCTGAAGAAAGATAAGAATTTAACTTTTTAATTTATATATATTTATATTGGGATACTACGGAAGTATATGTATCGTTATAAAGTAATATATGACCTTTTGATTAAGACCTGAATATTGAACCCACAGGGAAGATTACGCAATATGCATTTTTTAGAAAGTTTTTCTATTTTTAAAAAGATAATTACTTAAACTAAAAATTATTTTTTTAGGAATTTAAAATTTAAATATTTTTGGTAATTTTGATATTTTAACGAAATAGTAACAACTAATAAGATAACTAAAGTTTATTTAGAAGAAAAGTATTTAATATGAAATTATCTTTCTTCTTATCATGAATCATTAATAAGCATAGGAATTCTGTTGTGAAAGTATACAAATTGTATTATGTCAAATGGGAGCAATAATATTCTTTACCCTTATTAGAGATGCTATAAAGAACATTGGCTAATTTAAAGTATGAATAATTCTGAAGACCGGCTAAGCAAGGAAGATACTAGCTCTCACTATAGAGTTCTCTCGATTCCCTCCATCTTGGGGCAAACATTCTTGTATCAGAACCTAAAATAATAAACCAAGTTGGGGGCTTTAACCTGTCACCTTAAAGTCCTCTAACTCTACACCCATTATTGAATATTTACCTATTTATTTGCACTCAATCATATGAACTACATTCTCATTCATACAACCTAATGTGATTATTTCCAATTATTGACTGAGACAATGCCAGCCAGGTTCTTACATGTTCTCACAACAAATTTTAACATCTGGATTTGTCAAATTAAGTAAGAAGTAAATGAAGTGTAAATGAAGTGCATGGATTTAAATCATCACAACATCTTCTAACATTAAATATCAATACTCTTCACAAATTCCATCTAAAACTTAATTGCTTATCATTTTAAGAAAGAAGATAAAGAAAACTACCCAAAATCTATGGAGAAAATAAAACCACATTATAGTTTAAAAGAATAAATCATTGTCAAACCAAAAATAAGTCATAATTAAAACTAAAAGTAGTCTAAAACAAAATAATAAAATCTTATCTCATGTCCTCCACCAAGCTCTTGAAGTTCCTTTGAATCTCTTCTCTTTTATAATCACTAAAAAATAACAAAAAGGACAAAGTAAATAAAATGTTGTTCTTAAAAATCTCTCCAAACTAACTCCCCAGAAAAGAACTTTCAGAACTTGCGAATATTTTCAGGACTCTTTTGTAAGTCCTCTCTTCTTTTTTTTATATTTTTCCAAGGGGTGCCTTGGAATCTCTTAAAAATGTGTCTTGATTCGATGTATTTACCCAAGAGATGTAACCTTTCATGATAATTTTCGTCCATGGTGATTACAACCACCTATTAAGCCAATGCGTGCCTCAAAAACCTCTTCAAAATTCATGCAAACCGATTTTACTTTTTTAGTAACTGTCACTGGCGCTTAAGCGCGGGCTCTCGGCGCTTAGGCACGGTCTTCTCTATTTAATCGGTGCTTAAGCGTCGGATCCGGCGCTAGGGCGCCAAAACTCTTTTTGCACAATTTTTCACCCTCTTGCTCCAAATTTGATCATTTTTCACTCCTTTAAGCATTTTTTTTCCATTTTTACTTGTATCTGCAAGAAAAACACAAAAATACCTTCCATTAAAGCGCAATATCTCAAAAATAGGTATAAAAATATATCTAAGAATACTATATATTTTTAGTGTATCAGTATGTATGGTTCGACATCTGGTTGCTCTGCACTCTTGAACATCATGAAGGCAGCTGTACATTCTTTGAAAGTACAAGTTTGAAAATTTTTAATGTTAAGAAATATGAAAATATGAGTTCCTATCTAATTCAGAAATATTATAAATTCTCTAAATTTAGATTTTAGTTCTTTTATTTTCTTTACTTAAAAATTTTTATTAAAAATAAGTTTACTCACTATATTATATTTAGAAGCTTAAGATTTTATTAAGTCTTATACTTTAAAAAGATCAAATGTAGAACCAATTTTGGATTAGGTACGAATCCTCAAGCTTCTCCTCCCTTACATTTCTTTTCTTTTCTTTTCTTTTCTTTATTTTTCTTTTCTTTTTCTTTTTCTTCTTCTTTTTTTTTTCTTTTTCTTTTTCAGGCAAGGATTACTATATCTGGATAGGCCTTTAATGATTTTGAATTCCACTTCTCCTTTCCTAAAGTAAAGTCTTAATATAAAACTTTTAGTTATAGATATAATAATAGTTCTGAAAATCATTTTAATAAAAGAAATTTAAGCATTAAAAATAAAATTCTAAACTATCTAAATTTTTCAAAAATAAAATTTTTCTTACTAAAGATAGTCACTTATATTAATCATTTTCTATACTAAAAGTTTTTAACTTAAAGTTTTTCTTCATTACTTAAAATTTTAACAAAATTTTCTTACTCATTTCTAAAATCAAATTTTACTTCCCTAAGATAACTTCATATACATAATCAATTTTACTTTTAAAATCAAATTCACTTGTAGTACATTTGAGAACAAATAAAATTCCAATGTAGAAAATATTTTTCATCCCTCCCCTAAACTTAAATTTTTAAAAGATTAAACAGTTTAACATTAGACATATATAAGTAGGAATGGAAATTTAAAAATAACATGCTAACAGGAATTTTAAACCCTAATGATACAAGTATAAAGCTAAAGACAGAAGTAAAATTAATTTTTGATCAAATTTTCTATATTTTCATTTTAGTTTAACATGTGAGATTCAATAGACTTCTAAATAGTGGGTATAAAAGTAAACAACACACTAACATGATAAAAGAAAAATACAGGGCAACAGTTTCTGAATTTCAAGTTTAAGAGCTAAGCTAGCAAGACTCTCTACTTTATAACAGATATGAAATAAATTTAAGTTCTAAACTAACTAAATCACAATACTAAACAAAAAACAATAGCTACTATCTCACACAACAATCACAACAACAACAAACATAAAAATTTAAAACATAACATAAATCTAGTCCAAAACAACACAGATGTAAATGTAGCAAGCTCAGACCACATAGTTCACATCATATTACAACCATAAATTGAATCTCTCAACTCTACTCTTCTTCCTCAAAATCACCGCTGTATCATTTTTCTGCAGGTTCATAATCAGGATATCAACGATATGGAAGAAATTGCACTCCTGGTTGACCTCTAATCAGGCTTTCCAATCAGGCTTTCCAAAGATGAGTTGAGTGGAATTTCTCTTCATAATCACTCATCCTTCTATTATAAATATTAATATGATCTACAAAACACTCTAAATTTTCTATCTTATCAGTGGTAAAATTGATATTGTCCATCATCTTCTGCAATAACTCATCCCGAGTCTTGGTATCACATCCAGATGTAGAAGCACGAGAAGTAAATGGTCGTGATGAAAATGCAGCAGAGGTTGATGCAGTAGATGTCTCTAATCCATAACTTCTAGAAAATCCTCCTCTCGAGAGCCAAAAATTGAAGCCAAAAATTGAATGCTCAGAATAAGTCTTCACATTCACCTTCGTAACGAACTTTAGAGGTAACAAAACTTCCTCCCAACTATCATACTTCACTCCAGCCTACTCGCATAATAAAAATATCAAGGAAGCAAATCTCATAGCTACAGTAGTAGCAGCAGCAAGTGAACTGATGATAGTGTGATAGATCAAAGATCCTATGTTGATGGACTTTCCCTCCTAAATACATTAATGTTGATGGGCTTTCCCTCCTAAATACATTAATTTAGAGTTGCTCTCTCTAGTCACTTCATTGAGATGATTGGTTGGAAGCAGATGAGTAGGAATAAAATAGTGTCAAGCCTTTGAAGGTGCACATAACTTTGAAGTTAGAATATTTACTCTCCTCTCATTGGTTATCTTCCAAAGTCCTCTCTCCCAATAGTCAAATATGAAATAATCTGATTTAATTCCGCTTCACTAGGACTATAATTTGCATAAAAATATAAAGTCTTTGATGGTAAATCATAAAACAAGTTGATTACCTCTGGAGTAAAAGGTACCACCTTCCCTTTAACCATAACTCGATCATCTTCAGCCTCTGGGAGATTTGCATAAAACTCCCTTACAATAGAAATCACTGGGACGGCAGAGAAACAACATAATTGTTCCCACTGTCGACAGACTATCAGGCCTTCTACCTCTCCACCTGGACTCTTGAAACATCTCTCCTGAATCAATTTTCGTGACTGTAGAGCGTCACTATATCAATCTTGAGCTTTCGAACTGACAAACTTTCTCGAATCAAATGGGCTCTTTTCTCTACTCCTTTTCAATCTTGGTGCCATTCTACAAATTTGATAAATTCCAAAAATAACTTTAAAAATCAAGTTTAAATCACTAAACGAAACTTCTAAAAGCACTAACTAAACTTCCCAAGTAATTTTCATAGATTTTTCTTCACTTTTCATCACGAATAGTAAATTTTTGAAATCTTCCAAATGTGCTCAAAATATATGGTGAAAATCCAAAAGTTTTTTTAGAAGTAAGGCTCTTACCTTAAGGAACTTGGATCTAGCAAATCTCACTCGATTTCACCTAGAAATCTTCAAAGTCCACTTGCCCTAGCCTTCAAAATTGTGACTTTGAGTTGGGGAAGATGATAGGAGGTGTTAAAAATGATTTTTTCAAACTTAGAATTCACTTTTAACCGTTTGCAAACTAGTTTTCGTGAACCGATGTTTAAGCGCTGGTAAGTGGCTCTTAGGTGCCTGCCTTTCGGGTTGGCTCACGCTTAAGCTCGAGATGTGGCACTTAGGCGCCAGTACACAATTTCCAAAATTTTTAATTTTAAGTAAAATACACTACTAGCCTAAGTAAACCACCCCTAAGTTGTCTCATAGCACTTAAATGACTATTTTTACTTCTGATAACTCCCTTCTCTCTAAAAATTCTCCATAATAATTAATTCAATTTGAGGCTAAGAATAACACAAATTTTCATAAAAATAAACTTATATTAATTCACAAACGAATACAAACACATTTAACACTTAGTTTTCTCTCCAAATAGTCTTGGATGAGAAAATTTTCCTAAGTACAAGACACTTAACACACATTTATAGTTAAACACAAGTGATGAAAACTCTAAACACAAGACATAAATACTAACACACTTAACAACATGACTCCAAACACACAATTCCTAACACTTAACGTAATGCCACTCTTCATTAGAAGGAACAAATTCTTGTCTTTCAGTAGTCTCTCCAGGAATATAGAGTTGATAAAACGGATGAAGGTGATGAGCTCTAATACTATCATCTTCAATCCACTTTTGCTTAACAAATATCACCTTATCCGCTTCCTCTACATAATTGGTATGGCTGAATTGCATTTTAAGTTGCCACCCAATATGTTCTAGATGAGCCTGCAATTCAAGCACCTTAGTCTCTAATACAGATATAATATTCTCCATCTCGTTGATCTTCTCTGATATTCCTTCAATACTAATTACTAAGAAACTGTTATACATATCCTGTGCACTTTGACTAATGAACTTCTTCTTCATGGCTTTTTCCTTCTTCTTCAAATCCATCTCCCATGAAGACATTTTCTCTAAATCTCGCTCTTTTTCAGACTTTTAGGGCTAAAAATAATCTGGGGTGAAATTCCTTCACAAACCCCTTCTATTTATAGGCCTAATTCCCCCTCATAACTTCTATGCCCGACTAGAAACTATGAAGACATGTTTATTCCAACTAAATTTCAGTTATACCTTCTAGAAATTGAAATTTGCACATGTGATTAAACTACAGCGCTTAAGCACCGGATCTGGTGCTTAAGCGCCAGTGCACATTTTTGCACCAGTCAACTTAATGTCCAAATTCTTATTTTAACATGCCTAGTTTACTAAATAAAGTCTAAAAATCATCACTAGCACATAATAAATTCAAAAATACTACCCTAAACTTCTTAATCAGACTCAAAACAACAATCAAAGCAAAAATACAATGATAACTATGAGTTGTCTCCCACAAAGCGCTTGCTTTTGCGTCGTCAACCCGACATAACTAGTGTTCATTCTGGTTGATCCAACATCATTCCATCATTATATTTATGCTGATCCCCTATATATTAAGGTTTACGTTTATGTCCATTCACTTTAAAAATTTTCTCAGAATTAGGATCTTTAATATCCACAACTCCAAAAGGATAAGTTTTTATCACAATAAATGGGCCCATCCCCTTAGACTTAAGTTTTCCAGGAAGTAATCATAACCTTGCATTATACAACAAAATTTATTGCCTTGGCTGGAATTTTTTAGTAAGAATCTTTCGATCAGCCACATTTTCATCTTTTCATTATAAATCTTAGCACTGTCATAAGATTCATTCCTTATCTCTTTAAGCACATTTTATTGTAACAATCTTTTCTCACCAGCATCTTTAAAATTATAATTGAACTATTTAATAGCCCAATATGATTTATGCTCAAGTTCAACTGGTAAGTGACAAGTTTTCCCAAATATTAGCCTATGTGGGGACATTTCTATAGGAGTTCTATATGCAGTCCTATAAGCCCACAAAGCATAGTCAAGTTTGACTCACCAATCCATTTTTAACATTCACAGATTTATCCATAATTCTTTTAATTTCCCAACTGGATATTTCAGCCAAACCACTTATTTGAGGATGATAATCAGTCGTAATCCTATGATTTATATGATATTTTTTTAATAACTTCTCCATAATGGAAATTCTAAAATGACTTCCCCCATCAGTAATGATAACTCTCAAGATTCCAAATCAAAAAAATATGTTCATTTTCAAAAATTTTGCAATACTTTGAGCATCACATCGAGGTAAAGCAACAGCTTCTATCCATTTGGATACATAGTCCACTGCTAACAGAATATATAAATTTTTGAAAGAGGGTATAAATGGTACCATGAAATCTAATCCCCAAACATCAAATATTTCAACTTCTAGCATATAATTTAGGGGCATCTCCTTTCTTCTAGAAATATTGCCTACTCTTTGACATCTATCATAAGTTTTGATCTAAGCATTAACATCTTTAATAATTGTAGGCCAATAAAATCCAGATTGTACAATTTTATATGTTGATTTATCAACACCAAAATGTCCCCAAAAATTAGAATTATGACATTTTTAGATGATTTCATAACTTTTTTCTAATGGTACACATCTTTAAATGATCAGATCCTTTCCTTGTTTATATAAATATGGGTCATCCTAAAAATAAGTCTTAGCT
>NW_018253599.1:66712-69288 GCF_001263595.1 Phalaenopsis equestris
TATGTCATTCCATAGGGTTTAAGATCACTAACAATATAATTCACAATGTCGGCATTCCACGATGCACACCACTTTACAGTGAACAATTTTTCGTCTCGAAATTGTTCATTAATTTCTTTTTCAAAACATAGTGATTTTTCTAATTCAAGTCTGGAAAAATAACCAGCAATTTGACTTTTAGTTCCCTTCTGATCTACAATTTTAAAATCAAATTCTTATGAAAGAAGAATCCATCTTATAAGTCTCTGTTTAGTATCCTTGTTTTTCATTAAGTACTTAATAGTAGAATGATCTATATGCACTATACAACGAGTTCCAATCAAATATGATCTAAATTTATTAAAGGCATATACTATTGCTAATAACACTTTTTTAGTTGTTGTATAATTAATTTGAGTTTCATTAAGAATTTTACTAGCATAGTAAATAACATTGAAAAATTTATCATATCTTTATATTAAAACAGATCCAATAGCATAATCACTTGCATCACACATAAGTTCAAAAGGTTTTTACCAATTTGGTGAAACTATAATTGGTGCAGTGATTAATTATTTTTTAAATAATCTAAAAACTTTTAGGCATTCCTCGTCAAAATTGAAAATTGCATCTTTCTCCAGTAAATAACATAAAGGCTTAGCAATCTTTAAAAGGTCCTTAATATATCGCCTGTAGAATCCAGCATGTCCTAAAAAACTCCTAATTTCCCTTACATTTGTTGGATAAGGTAAATTATAAGGTAAATTAGCGATCACTTGAATTTTAGAGGTCATACTCGATCACTTGAATTTTAGCAGGATCTACTTCCATTCCATTTATAATACAATTCCGACATAATACAATTCCTCCTGCTACCATAAATTGGCATTTTTCCTGGTTAAGGACTAAATTTATTTCTTTGTAGCGCTTAAGAACTTTAGATAAATGTTCTAAACATGAGTCAAATGAAGTTCCACACTGAAAGTCATCGGTAAATACTTCAATCCCTTTTTTAATTAAATCAAAAAAAATTAACATCATAAATTTTTGAAATGTAGCAGGGGTATTAAATAAACCAAAGGGCATTCTTCTAAAAGCAAAAGTACCATAAGGACTGGTAAATGTTGTTTTCTCTTGATCCTCATGGGATATTTAAAATTAGTGATAACTGGTATATCTATCTAGAAAATAAAAGTATTTATGCCCAGCTAGTCTATCCAGCATTTGATCTATAATAGGTAGTGGAAAATGATCTTTCCTAGTGGTAATATTTAATTTTCTATAATCAATGCATATTCGCCACCCTATAACTTGTCTAGTAGGTATTAACTCATTATGCTTATTCACAGTTACAAGCACTCCTTCTTTCTTAGGAACACAGAAAATTGGACTAACTCATGCACTATCTAAAATAGGGGAGATAATTCCAACATCTAACCACTTTAAAATTTCTTTCTTAATAACTTCTTTCATAACAGGATTTAATCTCATTTGTGGATCAGCCCTGGATTTGTAGTTTTCTCCCGGATTAATTCTATGCATACAAATTGAAGGACTAATTCCTTTAATATCAACAATTGTCCATCCGAAGGCTTTTATAAAATTTTTCAAAATTTTCATCATTTTTTTCTTCTTCTTCCTTTGTTAACTTTGAGGAAATTATAACAGGTAAAGTAGAGGAATCTCCTAAAAAGGCATATTTTAAATGTTCAGGAAGTAATTTCAACTCAAGTTTTGGATGTTTTTCAATAGCTGGACAAAATGATTTATCTTCGTCTATCATGTCCAAAATTTCAAAACATTCTTGAACATAACTTGAATCTTCCTTAAAAAGGTTTACAAATTGATCTAATTCCTCTTCTTGCTTGTGTTCAAAATCTTTTTCTTCAGATTTTTCTTCATAAGTATTCTTGAAATGACATTCGCTCAAATATCTTGTAACCTCCATTCTATAGCATTCATCATCTTTACCTTTTACAGAGTACTTCATTGATTTTGAAATGTTAAAAGTAACAGTTTGATCATTGGCGCGCATTGTTAATTACCCTTTCTACACATCCATCATTGCTCTTCGTGTGGCTAGGAATGGTCTCCTCAAAGTGATAGGTATTTCTTCATCTTCCTCCATATCTAGCACAATGAAATCAACAAGAAAGATAAATGGATTCACTTTCACTAGGACATCTTCTATAACTCCTTTAGGATAGGTTATTGAACGATCTGCTAACTGCAGAGTTATAGTAGTAGGGGTTATTTCTCCCAATGCCAATCCTTTAAATATTGGTAAGGGCATAAGGTTAATGCTTGCAGCTAAATTACATAAAGCTTTCTCATAAAATCTATCTCCTATTGCACATAGAATTGTAAAGCAACCAGAATCTTTAAGCTTTTCAAGAAATTTCTTCTGAATTATAGCACTGCACTCCTCACTAAGTGCAACGGTCTCATTATCTTCAAACTTCCTTTTTCTGTTGAGAATATCCTTCATAAACTTTACATACATAACTTGCTATTTGTTCTAAGGCTTCATCAAATGTAATATTAATTGTAAGTTTCTTAAACATTTCTAGAAATTTTGAAAATTGCTTATCCAACTT
>NW_018253599.1:69347-73616 GCF_001263595.1 Phalaenopsis equestris
GCGGAGAAATAGGTCTTTCAGAATCTTTCGGAGCGTCCTCTTTTGATTCTTCAATTTCTTCTCTCTCTACTTCAATCTCTTTTTGAATCCTACCTTCCAATTTTCTTCTGCTTTTAAGTTGTACGACTTTAACTTTCTCATTATTCTGGTCTTTAAGATTTGATTTAATATTACTAGGAAGTGTTCCTTGGGATCTATTACTTAATGGACTTGCGATTTGCCCAAGTTGATTCTCAATATTTATAATTATAGCTCCTTGACTTTGTAATTCATTACCCATTTGTAACACCACTTCATCTATAGACAACTTCTTATCCTTAAATTGTGTATTACTATTGAAACCTAAAGGATAAATAGATCTATAATTATTATTCCCTTGGCTGTTTCCGTTTCCCAAAGGTTTTTATTGGTTGTTCCCCCATTGCTGATTATTTCCACCCAAATTGTTATTCTAGTTAAAGTTAGGATGGTTCTTCCAACCTGGGTTATAATAATTGGAATATGGGTTATTTTGCTTATTATTTATGGCGTTCAAAGTTTCTAATGATGCTTGAGAATCTACCATTTGGCCTAATGAATTCTCTTCAATCATGAAAAATGGTTGAGAAAAATTCATTCCAAATTGGTCTAACTTCCTTGAAATTGTAGCAACTTGATTTGCTAACATAGTAAATGCATCAGTTTCATGAATATTCACTACTTTCTTCAGATTCACCCTCTCAGAAGGCCATTGAAAATTATTGGTAGCCATCTCTTCAATTAAAGCATAAGCGTCATGAAATGGTTTTGACATCAATGAACCACCAGTAGCGGCTATCTAAGAGAACCAATTAGTCCATTATAAAAGGTTCGAATTATTAACCAATCTGGTATAGCATGGTATGGACACTCTCTTAAGAGTTCTTTAAATCATTTCCTTGCTTCATAAAAAAATTTGCCTTCAAACTGATTAAAAGATGTAATATCATTTCTAAGCTTTGGAGTTTTTGATGATGGAAAATATTTAGCAAGGAATTTTTGTGCTAAATCACCCCAAGTTCTGATAGATCTAGGTGCTAACGAATTCAACCACATCTTAGCTTTATCCGTCCGTGAGAAAGGAAATAATCTAAGTCTTATGACACCATCTGAAACACCATCATATTTAAATGTAGCACAAAATTCAAGAAAATTGGCAAGATGTAAATTTGGATCTTCAGTTAGTGATCCACCAAACAGATTATTTGATACCATTTGGATAAAAGCAGGTTTAAGCTTAAATGAATTAGTCATTACATAATCAGTCACTACAGTAGGTTTTTAAAAACTATAATGAAGTCCATCTACAGTAGGGTTGGCGTAATCTCTTAAAGGTCTAAACTCTTGATGAATTTCAACATTTTAATTATTTTGGTTTGTCATTTCTATAATTTTCTTGGATTTTTCAAGATTTTTAATTTTTTTGGTTTTTATAATTTTTCTAATAGTTCTTTCTAATTCAGAATCGTAGGGCACTCGTCATTCAAAACCTGAACTACACATACACTAGCATAAAATAAAATAAAATAAAATAAAACACACAAAATAAGATACATCATTTAAAGTTTAAATAAGACTTTCTAAAAATAGAAATTTACTTAGTTTTCTTTTCCCCGGGCAACGACACCGAAAATATAATATCATTACTGATGGGGGAAGTCATTTCAGAGTTAGATAAGATTATTTCATATTTGACTATTGGGAGAGGACTTTTGAAGTAACCAATGAGAGGAGTGTAAATTTCCTAACTTTGAAGTTATGTGCACCTTCAAAGGCCTGACACTATTTCATTTTTGCTCGTCTGCTTCCCACCAATCATCTCAGTAAGTGACCAGAGAGAGAGAGCAACATTGAATTACTGTATTCAGGAAGGAAAACCTATCAACATAGGGGCTTTGGTCTATCACACTATCATCGGTTCAACTGCTGCTGCTACTACTGCAGGTATGGGATTTGCTTCCTTGATATTTTCATTATGTGAGCAGGCTAGAGTGAAGTATGATAGTTGGGAGGAAGTTCTGTTACCTCTAAAGTCCATCACAAAGGGGAATGTGAAGACTTATCTGAGCATTTGATTTTTGGCTAGAGAGGAGGATTTTCCAGAAGTTATGGATTAGACACGTCTGTTGCATCTACCTCTGCTGCATCTTCATCATGACCATCTACTTCTCGTGCTTCTACATCTAATGGTAATACCAAGACTCAGGATGAGTTATTGCAGAAGATGATGCATAATATCAATTTTACCGTTGATAAGGTACAAAATTTAGAGCATTTTGTAGATCATACTAATAGTTATAATAGAAGGAAGAGTGATTATGAAGAGAAATTCCACTCATCTTTGAAAAGCCTGACTAGAGCTGAACCAGGAGTGCAATTTTCTCCATATACTTGATATCCTGATTGTGAACCTGCAGAAAAATGGTACAACAGTGATTTTGGTACAGAGGTGATTCAGAAAATGGTTGTAATATGATGTGAACTACTTGGTCTGAGCTTTCTACATTTGCTTTTATGTGTTGTTTTGGACTATGATTTATGTTGTGTTTTGAATTTTTATGTTCTATTATTGTTGTGATTGTTGTGTTAGATAGTATTTCTTTTTATTTTTAAATTTTAGGGTAGTAGCTGTTGTTTTATGTTTAGTACTGTGATTTATTTATTTTAGAACTTAATTTCATATCTATTATAAAGTTGAAAGTCTTGCTAGCTTAGATCTTAAACTTGAAATTCAGAAACTGTTGCCCTGTATTTTTCTTTTATCATGTTAGTGTGTTGCTTGCTTTTATACCCACTGTTTAGAAACCTATTGAATCTCTACATGTTAAACTAAAATGAAAATATAGAAAATTTGATAAAAATTTAATTTTATTCTGGTCTTTCATTTTATACTTGTATAATTAGAATGCTAAAATTCATGTTAGCAAGTTATTTCAATTTTCATTTCCTGCATATATAATTATCTGATGCTAAACGGTTTAATCTGTTAAAATTTTAAGTTTAGAGGGATGAAAAATATTTTGAAAATTGGAATTTTATTTGTTCTCAAATGTACTACAAGTGAATTTGATTTAAAAAAAAAATTTGATTATGTATATGAAGTTACATTAGGGAAGTAAAATTTGAGGGAGGTGAAATTTGATGTTAGAAATGAGTAAGAAAATTTAGTTAAAATTTCAAGTAATGAAGAAAAACTTTAAGTTAAAAATTTTTAGCATAGAAATTGATTAATACAAGTTACTATCTTTAGAAAGAAAAATTGTATTTTTGAAAAATTTAGATAATTTAGACTTTTACTTTTAAAACATAAATTTCTTCTACTAAAAAGATTTTCAAAACTATTATTATATTTATAAGTAAAAGTTTTATATGAAGATTTTACTTTAGGAAAGGAGAAGGGGAATTCAAAATCATTAAAGGCCTATCCAGATATAGTAATCCTTGCCTGAAGAAAAAAAAAGAAAAAAAAGAAAAGAAAAAGAAAAGAAAAAGAAAAGAAATGTAAGGGTGGAGAAGCTTGAGGATTAGTACCTAATCAAAAATTGGTTCTACATGCCTAATCAAAAAATAGTTCTACATTTGATCTTCTTAAATTCTAAGACTTGATAAAATCTTAAGCTTATAAATATAATATAGTAAGTAAAATTGTTTTTAATAAAAAATTTTAAGTAGAGAAAAGAAAAGAACTAAAATCTAAATTTAGAGAACATACAATATTTCTGAGTTAGATAGGAACTCATATTTTCTTAGTTCATAACATTAAAAATTTTCAAACTTTAAGTTGGTTTCATTTACTAATTATTTTTTATAAATTGGACTACTATAATTCTAAATAAAAATTTTAGTAACTCCTAAAGAAACTCATATACGTATCATACATATTTGGTTTTTAAAGATTGAAGTGTCACTTGAGGACAAGTAAAATTTTAAGTTTGGGGGAGTTTGATACACCTAAAATATATAGTGTTCTTAGACACATTTTTATACCTATTTTTGAGATATTGCGCTTTAATGGAAGGTATCTTTGTGTTTTTCTTGCAGACACAAGTAAAAATGGGAAAAATGCTTAAAGGAGTGAAAAGGTTTAAATTTAGAGAAAAAAGGTGAAAAATTGTGCAAAAGAGTTTTGGCGCCTAAGCGCCAATGAGTGAAATTAGTTTTCACAAATTTTGAAGAAGTTTTTGAGGCACCCATTGGCTTAATAGGTGGTTGTAACCACCATGGACAAAAATTATCATGAAAGGATGTGTC
>NW_018253599.1:74268-83877 GCF_001263595.1 Phalaenopsis equestris
TCAACAATTGGAAAGAATCACATGAGGTTGTATGAATGAGAATGTAGTTCATATGATTGAGTGCAAATAAATATGAAAATATTCATTGAAGGGTCTAGAGTTAGAGGACTTTAAAGTGACTTGCTAAAGCCCCCAACTTGGTTTATTATTTTAGTTTATGATACGAGAATGTTAGCCCCCAGGTGGAGGGAATTGAGGGAAGTCTTGAGTTAGGTCTTGAGTGAGAGCTAGTATCTTCCCTGGCTAGCCGGTCTTCAAGACTATGCAAACTATAGACTAGCCAATGTTTCTTATTGCATCTCTAGTAAGCAAAGGGTAAAGAATATTATTGCTCCTATTCAGCAGAACATAATTTGTATACTTCCACAATCGAATTCCTATGCTTATTATTGATTCATGATAAGAAAAAATATATTTTCATATTAAATTATTTTCTTCTATAAAAACTTTAGTTATCTTTTCAGTTGTTACTGTTTCATTAAAATTTCAAAAATACCAAATATATTTTAATTTTAAATTCCTGCAAAAATCATTTTTAGTTTAACTATTTATCTTCTTCAAAATAGAAAAACTTTTTAAAAAGTGCATATTGCATAATCTTCCCTGTGGGTTCGATATTGAGGTTTTAATCAAAAAGTACTATATTTCTTGATAACGATACAAATACTTGCGTAGTATCCCAATGCAAATATATATAAATTAAAAAGTTAAATTCTTATTTTTCTTCAGGATCAATTTTTTGGTTTTGTTGCAAAATAAGGAAATATAAGTGAAAAATACCATCAGAACTATTGTTGTACTGTGCATAAGCATTAAGTATCTAGGGATCAAGTTTCTTGCGTCGTTGTCGGGGAAGAAAATTAACTAAATTTCTATTTTTAGAATGAATTATTTAAACTTTAAATATTGTATCTTTTTTTGTATGTTTTATTTTATTTTATTTTTTGTTAGTGTATGCGTAGTCCACGTTCTGAAGGACTAGTGCCCCACGATTCTAAATTAGAAAGAACTATTAGAGAAATCAGAAAAACCAACAAAATTAAGTATCTTGAAAAATCCAAAAAACTTACAGAAATGACAAATCAAAATAATCAAAATGCTAAAATTCATCAAGAGTTTAGACCTTTAAGAGATTATGCCAACCCTACTATAGATGAACTTCATTGCAAGATTCAAAAACCTACTATAGTGGCTAAGTCATTTGAACTTAAACCTGTTATTATCCAAATGGTATCAAATAATCAGTTTGGGGGAGCACCAAATTTTGGGGGATCACCAACTGAAGGTCCAAATTTACATCTTGTCAATTTTTTTAGAATTGTGTGCTACATTTAAATACGATGGTGTTTTGAATTTAGCATAAATACTTTTATTTTCTAGATGGATACAATGGTTATCACCAAATACAAATATCTAAAGAAAATCAAGAGAAAATAACTTTAACCAGTCCTTATGGTACTTTTAACTTTAGAACGATGCCCTTCGGTTTATGTAATTCCTCTGCTCCATTTAAAAGAAGTATGATGACAATTTTTTGTGATTTAGTTGAAAAAGGGATTGAAGTATTCATGAATGATTTTTTAGTGTTTGGAACTTCGGAACTTCATGTTTGGAACTTCATTTGACTCATGTTTAGAACATTTATCTAAAGTTCTTAAGCACTGTGAAGAAACAAATTTAGTCCTTAAATGCAAAAAATGTTAATCTATGGTAGCAGAAGGAATTGTATTAGGTAATCAAATATCAGAAAATGGTATGGAAGTAGATCCTGCTAAAATTCAAGTGATCACTAATTTATCTTACCCAACAAATGTAAGGGAAATTAAGAGTTTTTTAGGACATGCTTGATTCTACAACCGATATATTAAAGACTTTTCAAAGTTTGCTAAACCTTTATACCATTTACTAGAGAAAGATGCAATTTTCGATTTTGATGAAGAATGCCTAAAATCTTTTAATTAATTAAAAGAAAAATTAATCACTGCACTGTTGACCTCACTTTTGGTTGAGGTCTCGGTGCTAGCGATTATGCTATCAGAGCTGTTTTAGGACAAAGATATAAAAAAAATTTTAAAGTAATTTATTATGCTAGTAAAGCTCTTAATGAAACTAAAGTCAATTATACAACAACTGAAAAAAAGTTATTAGCAATAGTATATGTTTTTGATAAATTTAGATCATATTTAATTGAAACTCATTGTGTAGTGCATACAGATCATTCTGTTATTAAGTACTCAATGAAAAATAAGGATGATGAACCTAGACTTATAAGATGGATTCTTCTTTTGCATAAATTTGATTTTGAAATAGTAGATCGAAAGAGGACTAAAAATCAAATTGCTGATCTTTTGTTTAAGCTTGAGTTAGAAAAACCACTCTGTTTTGAATAAGAAATTAATGAACATTTTCCAGATGAAAAATTATTCACTATTAATGAGTGGGGTGTTCCATGGTATGCCGACATTGTGAAATTTATTGTTAATGATATTATACCCTATGGAATGACATTCCAATAAAAGAGGAAATTTACTTCTGAAGCTAAGACTTATTTTTGGGGTGACCCATTTTTATATAAATGAGGAAAGAATCTAATTATTTGAAGATATTCACAATTAGAAGAAAGTTATAAATTATCCAAAAATGTCATAATTTTGATTTTTGGGGATATTTTTGTGTTGATAAAACAACATACAGAATTTTAAAATTTGGATTTTGTTGGCCTACAATTTTTAGAGATGTTAATCCTTATATCAAAACTTGTGATAGATTTCAAAGTGTAAGAAATAGTTCTAGAAGAAATGAGATGCCCCTCAACTATATGCTAGAAGTTTAAATATTTGATGTTTGGGGATTAGATTTCATGGGACCATTTATACCATTTTTCAAAAATAAAGATTTATATATTATGTTATCAGTGTACTATGTATCCAAATGGATAAAAGTTGTTGTTTTACCTTGATGTGATGCTCAAAGTGTTGTAAAATTCTTTAAAATGAACATATTTTGTAGATTTTGGATGCAGAGAGTTATCATTACTGATGAGGGATGTCATTTCAGAAATGCCATAATGAAGAAGTTATTAAAGAAATATCATATAAATCATAGGATTGCTACTGCTTATCATCCTCAGACAAGTGGTTTGACTGAATTATCCAATAGGGAAATTAAAAGAGTGATGGGAAAATTTGTGAATCCAACAAAAATGGATCATTTAGTCAAATTTGGCTATGCTTTGTGGGCTTATAGGACTGCATACAGAACTCCTACAGGAATGTCCCCATATAGGCTAATATTTGGGAAGGCTTGTCATCTACCAGTTGAACTTGAGCATAAGGCATATTGGGCAATTAAAGAGTTCAATTATAATCTGAAAGATGCTGGTGAGAAAGATTATTGCAATTAAATTTGCTTGAAGAGATAAGGAAAGAATCTTATGAGAGTGCCAAGATTTATAAAGAAAAAAGAAGATGCAGCATGATCAAAGGATTCTTACTAAAAATTTTTAGACAGGCCAACAAGTTAAAATTTTATTTTAGAAACGAACAAGAGAATTTAGTTAAAATTTTTAGTAATGAAAAAAAACTTTAAGTTAAAAGTTTTTAGTGTAGAAAATGATTAATATAAGTAACTGTCGTTGGTAAGAAATAATGTATTTTTGAAAATTTTAGAAATTTAGACTTCTATTTTTAATACTTAAACTTTTTTTATTAAAAATAATTTACAAAGCTATTATTATATTTAAAGTAAAAGTTTTGAATCATGACTTTACTTTTGGAAAGAAAAAGTAGAATTCAAAATTATTAAAGGCCTATCCAGATATAGTAATCCTTGCCTAAAAAGAAAAAAAAAGAAAAAGAAAAAGAAAGAAAAAGAAAAGAAAAAGAAAAGAAAAATAAAAGGGAAAAGGAAAAAAAAGAAGGAAGAAGAAGAAGAAGAAGTGAGGAGAAGCTTGAGGATTAGTGCCTAATCAAAAATTTGTTCTACATTTGATCTTTTTAAAGTATAAAACTTGAAAAAATCTTAAGCTTGTAGATATAATATAGTAAGTAAAATTATTCTTAAATAAAAATCTTTAAGTGGAGATAATAAAAGAACTAAATTCTAAATTTGGAAGACTTACAATATTTCTGAATTATATATGAACTCATATTTTTATCTTTCTTAACATTAAGAATTTTTAAACTTTAAGTTGGTCTCATTTACAAAATATTTTTTCTAAATTGAACAACTACATTTCTAAATGTAAATTCTAGTAGCTACTGAAGAAACTCATATACATATCATACATATTTAGTTTTTAAAGATTGAAGTGAAAAAGGATTTTGATACGCCTAAAATATATAGTGTTTTTAGACACATTTTTATGCCTATTTTTGACATATTGTGCTTTAATGGAAGATACTTTTCTATTTTTCTTTCAGGTATAGATAAAAGGTGAAAAATTTTTAAAAGAGTGAAAAAGGATTAAATTTATAGAAAATAAGTAAAAAATGTGCAAAAGCATTTTGGCGCCTAAGAGCCAGATCCGATGCTTAAGTGCCGGTTAAGTAGAGAAGGCCGTGCCTATACACCAGAGGTCCCACGCTTAAGCACTAGTGGCAGTTATTGGATGAGTAAATTCAGTTTTTGTGAATTTTGAAGAGGTTTTTGAGGCACCTATTGGCTTAATAGGGGGTTAAAACCACCATGGACAAAAATTATTGTGAATGGATGCATCTCTTAGGGAAATACATCGAACCAAGACACATTTTGAAAAGATACCAAGGCACCTTTCAGAAAATTATAAAAAAAGGAAGATCAAGACTTTGAAAGGGGTCCTGAAAGTATTAGGAAAGTTTTGAAGTTCAAAAATTGGGGAGTTAGTTGAAGAGATTTTCAGGCACCATATGTTTATCTTTTTTATTTTAGTTTTATATTGAGAGTGTTTTAAAAGAGAAGAGATTCAAAGGAACTCAAGAGTTTGAGAGATAAGTTTTTATATTTTGTTTTAGACTACTTTTGGTTTTAATTTAGACTTGTTGTTTGTTTGACAATGATTTATACTTTTAACATAAAGTGTGGTTTTGTTTTCTCCATGGATTCTGAGTAGTTTTCTTTATCTTTCTTCTTAAAATGATAAGCAATTAAGTGTTAGATGGAAATTGTGGAGAGTATTGACCTTTAATGATGGAAGAAGTTGTGATGATTCAAATCCATGTACTTCATTTACTTCTTGATTTGGCCAATCCAGATGTTAAAATTTGTTGTGAGAACATTTAAGAACCAGGCTGGTATTATCTCAGTCAACAATTAGAAACAATCACATGAGGTTGTATGAATGAGAATGTAGTTAATATGATTGAGTGCAAATAAATAGGTAAATATTCATTGATGGGTGTAGAGTTAAGGACTTTAAAGTGACAGGTTAAAGCCCTCAACTTGGTTTATCATTTTAGGTTCTGATACGAGATTTTAGCCCCATGGTGGAGGGAATCTAGGAAACTCTAGATTGAGAGCAAGTATCTTCCCTGCTTAGTCAGTCTTCAGAACTATTCAAACTTTAAATTTGCAAATGTTATTTATAGCATCTCTAGTAAGGGCAAAGAATATTTTTGCACCTATTTTGCACCTATTTGGCAAGACACAATATGCACACTTCCACAATAAAATTCATATACTTACTACTGATTCATGATAAGGAGAAATATATTTTCATATTTAGTGTTTTTCTTCTACAAAAACTCATGTTATCTTTTTAAGTTTGCTCTATTTTTGTCAAAATAATAAAATTAGCAAATTTATTTAAACTTCCTTACTGCAAAAACGTCTTTAGTTTAAATAATTATCTTTTTAAAATAAAACATTTTCCAAAAAGTGCAAAATGCATATCTTCCCTGTGGGTTCGATATTTAGGTCTTAATCAAAAAGTCATATATTACTTGATAATGATACGTATAATTGCGTATTATTCCAATATATATAAATTAAAAGTTAAATTGTTATTTTTCTTGAAGATCAAGTTTTTGGTTTTGTTGTGAAATAAAAAAATATATGTGAAAAATATAATCAGAATTATTGTTATACTATTGCATATAAGCAATTTCGGGATCACTCACCCACTTCGGTGAATTGTGCCACTTAGCTCCCACCTATGCAACCTTTTCCAACCCTTGGCTTGGTCAATTAAGCCTTAACTAGTCCTATATTTAAACCACCCCTTTTATGGACAAAGAGAGTGTTACTAATTGCTTAGGGAGATCCTTCCAGATTGCTCCAAAAGCTTTCCAAATCCTTCTTAAGTTCATCCCAGTCAAATTCCAAGCAAATCCCCCACTGTCTAAACCCTAATTTCAAGCTTAAAATCTTGGGCCTTTTCTACCACCCTATAAAACTCCATTAAACTTCTAATTGATCGTACTAAAAGCTTCCTCATACAAAACGAGGAAATTTCCCATCAAGTCCCTTCAGTTTGAGCAATCTAACCTTCTGCTAGACCAAACCTAAATCACCCCCTGATCGAACTCTTGAATGAACTCAACATCAACTCAAATTGGTGATCCTTGTGAAGTAAACATTCCTTTCACATGCATCTAACCATATGTATTTGTATTTCTCAATTATATCAAGCTATAGGTGAAAACCGCAAGTGATTTGGTTGAGTATCGAGTGAGATCGAATCATTTAGTGTGAATGGTTCTTAGTTTAGGTTAGATGGGGATAATGAACAGATGTCTTCCATTTGCACATGTATCCATCAGATGGTAGAGAGGGAGTTGGATGAAAGCATGAACCAAAAATGGTGGGCCGAGTGAGCGTTGAAGCGAAAAGTGACGTCGAATAGGAGGGCTTCGCGTGGACTTTCGGAGCTGCCGAGGATCAAGTCAGTGTTGCCTCAATAAGTAGAAAATAAGTTGCTTAAATGATTTATTTAAATTAGAAACTTTGAAAAATCATAACTTGGTGTAGAAAAAAGATAAAATAAAAATATAAATACCTCTGTACTCAGTAAATAGAGAAGAATCGTGAGGACTAAAAATAAAAATTATTTAACTGATGTGTAATTTTAAATTAAATAAATACTATAAAAATTATTTAAATCATAGGAAATTAGTTATTAACCACAATCAGATGAAACTTTGAGGGGTTATTCACTCTGTTAGTATGAGTGTTCTATGATTTTTCCAAAGTCCGGGAACACACCTAAAATGGTTAACCCTAATTTCTTATGTTAAACCATTTTCTTTGCTTAAAAAATTATATAAATTAAAAGAAAAATAGAATTACCATAAAAATTATAAATACCTCTGTACTCAGTAAATAGAGAAGAATCGTGAGGACTAAAAATAAAAATTATTTAACTGATGTGTAATTTTAAATTAAATAAATACTATAAAAATTATTTAAATCATAGGAAATTAGTTATTAACCACAATCAGATGAAACTTTGAGGGGTTATTCACTCTGTTAGTATGAGTGTTCTATGATTTTTCCAAAGTCCGGGAACACACCTAAAATGGTTAACCCTAATTTCTTATGTTAAACCATTTTCTTTGCTTAAAAAATTATATAAATTAAAAGAAAAATAAAACAATTTATGAGGTTTCTCTTAATAGGTTCATTGTACTGAGAGAAACATAAGAAAAAAAAACTTAAGTTTAAATTTTTTTAAAAATAATTTCTTAATTTAAGTCATTAAAACCCATGAAAAGGTAAATAAATAAAACATAAGTTAAAAAATCATAATAACTAATCCTCACTGAAGATATTAAACAAATTAAGCCTCTTTAAAAATATGAAACCATTTTTAATTGATTTAACCAGTAAAGTCTATTTTTTAAGAAAAATGAGATTTTTGCACTAAAATAATTATGATAATTAAAATTTGTCTTAAAAAAAATTATGAAAAGTTATTGGAGAGATCCTTGTGACTAGGGCACCCAAAAAAATAAAATTGGTGTTCAAATGAAAGTTCACTTTTAAGCTATTCTTTAAATTAAAATTAATTAAAATAATATATATATAACTGGCTTAAAGGACTTGGACATGCTATTCATTTTGCTTCTTTTGTTTTCTGTGTTTTGGGGGCTTAAACTTTACTGGCCTGAGAAGCATCACTATCTAAGACTCATTTTTTACTCTACTCTTGTTGCCTTCATTGGATTGATGATTTTATCATGTTGCAACCTCCTTATGTCTTAGCATAGGGTTACTTTACTTTTTGCAGGTTCGAAAGTGTGTTCTTGTGGTTCTCAATGAACCAAGTAGCCTCTAGTTTGATTTTGTTGTTCTCCACTACAGATGATATGAGTTTTGGTGTACATGTAATATTTTGGTATATTTTTACTTATCGGTATACATTTTGTGGGTTTACATGTATTTTTGGGTGTTCTTTTTCTTACTTTATTCTTTTCCTTTTCTTTTTCTTGGAGTTTTACTACAGAAAGTGGAACCCATAGGATTATGATGTATTTTATTTTGCTTTTAGATGAAGATTCACGATCCCTCCCCAACTATGTAACTTTTTTTATTATTAACGCGTAAAGAGTCACGAGTTGCTTTTTTAAGTGCCCGTGGTTCTCAATGCACCAAGTAGCCTCTAGTTCAATTTTGTTGTTCTCCACTACAGATGATATGGGTTTTGGTGTACATGTAATATTTTGGTATATTTTTACTTATTGGTATACATTTTGCGGGTTTACATGTATTTTTGGGTGTTCTTTTTTTTTTACTTTATTCTTTTCCTTTGATTTTGCTTGGAGTTGTACTGTGGAAAGTGGAACCCCTAGGATTATGTTATATTTCATTTTCCTTTTAGATTAGGATACACGATCCCTCCCCAACTATGTAACTTTTTTTCTTATTAACGTGTAAGGAGTCACGAGTTTCTCTTTTAAGTAATATATATATATATATATATATATATATATATATATAAAGTGAAGATGGCGTGTACTGGAGAGTTTTTTGAGGGAGGTATGGCTGTTCATTTCTTCAGGGTGCTATTTTCTTTTCCTCCTATACTTTGGAAGTTTATCTCCATCACTCCTTTCAAAGGTTTTGGTGGGTTTTACTATTTCACTGGTTTTTCTTCCTAGTTGGTAGGTTTTTACTGTTCCATTGGAGGTTTTATGTTTTCTGCTATCTTTCCTTTCTCCTTTATTTTTTCTGTTATCTCTTGGCACTCTTTGTTTTTGTGGAAATGGTGGTTTCCCTCCCCTTCTTGGTGTTTGACACTGCTGTTTTGAGGTTGCTGACAGGTGGACCTGTTCTGCCTGGGCTTGGTCCTATTATTCTTTGGTTCTCTAGCTCTGTGGCTTTTGGTCCATGTTTCTTGGGAGTATGGCTACTCCTATTGACTTGGATACAGATGTTCAATGGGAAAAGGTTACCTATGTAGGAGTGGTTGGAAAATCAACTGCTTCCCTCAATGATCCTGAACATTTATTATTCCCACAGAAGTTTCATGACAATGCAGCAGGAAAGGGCAACAACCCTTGCATTCATCCCTTAGGTGCCAAGGATGGCCTTAGGTGCCAAGGATTCTCACCTCAAGAAATTGTTAATCTCAATGACCAAGTTAAATTTACCTTGGTGGGGAAATTTCTTCTTGGCCACCTCAAGATGGAATTT
>NW_018253599.1:83937-85143 GCF_001263595.1 Phalaenopsis equestris
GAAATTTAATGTGAAATTTAATGGTGATTGGCAGATGGGAATTCTAGATGGAAGACACCTACTTATACAACTCTCAAGAGAGGAAGACTATGCTAGAATCCTTACAAAACAAGCCATCCAAATTGGAGGTACCATAATGAAAATCCTGAAATGGGATCCTGATTTTGACCCTAATAAGGAACCTCCAATAGTTCCTCTATGGTTTAAACTACCTGGCCTCCCAATCTAATATTTCAATCTCAATGCATTATTCAATATAGCATGTGCTATAGGGAGACCTATGATGGTGGATTCTCCTCCATACCTGCTCTAGCCAGAATTCTTATTAAGAGAGATGTTACTCTCCCTGAAATCAATAAGATTTGGATTGGTAATGCAAGGAGGGTTTCTGGCAAACAGTGAGGTTATAACAAAAACCATAGTATTGCCATCACTGCAGGATGTTAGGACACACCAAGGATAGATGCCTCAGGCTTCACCCTCCCCAAAAGAAGACAGCGGCAAATCAGGGAAGGTACACCCTGTCTATTCTCCCAGAAGGCTTAATTGGTGTAGACCCCCCTCTAACTGGGAATTTGGATGATATGTTGGAAACACCTAAAAGCTCTACTGCTCCTCTTGTCTCCACAGACCCCCCATATACTTCCCTCAGATCTTTCATGGAGGAGGTAAACCAGATATATATTCAAACACCCCTATCTGTCTCTTTAGATGAGGTGGTGCAACCAAAGGAGACCAACCAGCAAACTACCCTTGGAATAAAAGCTCCTCAGAAGAATGATATAGTTGAGATGAAGCACTTGTTAGAAGAGGAATGGCAAAAACAAAAATCCAAAAAGAAGAAGAAGGTTCAGTCTGAAGTACAAAAATTAAGAGAGGGTAACATTGGGTTCATAGAAACTTTGAAAATGGGGGGACCTCCTCCTTCCAGAGGAAGGACCAGATCAAGATCTCAGCCTTCCCCCCACAATAATAATCTCCCCAATGATTAATATGCTTTGTTGGAATATCAGGAGCATTGTCCACCCTCAGTCTTTAAAAAGACTGATCTATCTCATCAGTAAAAATATGAGATATGCAACTTTTGTTTATGCTGGCAGTCTGAAAGTTGATAGACTGGAATTATGGGAAGGCATACATCTCATCAGTAAAAATATGAACTCCCCTTGGATAGAGGGGGGGGGGGGGGGGTTGTTTTATAGCTTT
>NW_018253599.1:85257-91347 GCF_001263595.1 Phalaenopsis equestris
AGAGCGGTCTTCTATGGGAAAGACTAGACAGAATGATAGTTAATGACCTCTGACAGAAACACTATTTCCTTACTTTTGTTACCCACCTAGCCCTCACTTGTTCTGACCACAGACCTCTCCTCATATCCATAACCTCCCCAGTTACCACCTCACCCCACACTCCTTTCAGATACCTAAACATGTGGTCTACCCACCCCATTTTTAATGTCTACCCACTACCCACCCCCTTTTTAATAACTGTGTTGCCTCTAAGTGGATGGGAATTGAACACCATGGCTCTTTTGTCAAGCTTAGTCATCTGCATCAGAAAACCAGAAAAGCCTTGAGGAGGTGGGGATGGGATACATTTGGAAATGTGTTTTCCAATGTGCTATCTACTTTAAAAGAGGTTGAGAGACTTGAGGTTGCTGCTCAGAATAACCATGCCACTGAAATTGATTTGCTGCTCAGAATAACCATGCCACTGAAATTGATTTGCTGACTGCCCAGACTAATTTGAATAAAGCCATTGATATTCAAGATCTGATACTCAAACAAAAAGCTTCTATAAGTGGCTTTTCTGAAGGGGACACAAACACCAAGTTATACCATGCCTACATAAGTTACAAGAGGAAATGCAATACCATACATTCCATAATTTCCAAGGATGGCAGATGGCAAAATGCTAATAACTCTTCTGTTAAGGATGTTGTTAGTTTCTACAGCTCTCTCCTGAACTCTTCTACTGAACTTAATATTGAATATGAAGATTACTTTGCTGAAGAATCCAATTACACTGGTCAACTTAACCTTATGTTGCCCCCTTCTGTTGGGGAAATTTGGGAAGCCTTAAACAGTATTGATAGCTCTAAGGCAGCTGGCTCTAATGGTTTTACGGCTGACTTCTACAAAAAAACTTGGCACATCATCAAGGTAGAGGTTGGGGGGTGAGAGCTTCTTTAAAGGAGTCAACCTCCCCAACTACTTCAGTAACACTTCCATTGTGCTAATCCATAAAGGGGAATTACAAACAACCTGGGATCACTATAGGCCTATAAGCTTGACTTCTGTCAATAGCAAACTCATTAGCAAGATTATTGTGAGAAGGTTGCAACCTCACTTGGACAAAAACATATGTCCTAACCAAACTGCCTTTATTAAAGGTAGATCTATTAATGATAATGTGTTGTTGGCATAGGAACTCACTTTAGATCTTGATAAAATCAACAGAGGAGGAATACAAATTAGATATTAAGAAGGCCTATGATACCATTGACTGGAACTTTATTGGAACTTTATCTTGGGTATACTCACAACTAGAGGATTGCATCCTGAATTCAGAAATCTCATTCAAAGGTGGCTTACCAATAACAACCACTCCATCCTTATCAATGGCCAACTCTAGGGGGCTTTCACTGCTTCTAGAGGACTAAAGCAAGGTTATCCATTCTCTCCCACTATCTTTATTATTTCTATAGATTACTTTTCTAGAATGCTTGACAGGAACATTCTTAACAATCAGTACTCCAGATTTCACTATAGATCCACTTTAGCTATCTCACATCTCATGTATGCTGATGACATAATGATATTCTCCAATGTTCATAAGCTTGTTGTAAAGAAGGTTTATAAAAGCATACAACATTTTCAGAAACAATCTGGAATGGAATTTTGTCCTCCTAAATGCCAACTTATATTTAACAAGAGGACTTCTTCCAATACCAAGCACTAGATCTCCAACTACACTGGCTTCTCTACGGCTAGGGACCCTGTAAGGTATATGGGGGTTCAACTCATTAGGGGAAGATCAAAATTGACCCAATTGGATGAGATCCTATAAAAAATTCAGAAAACTCTATCCAGCTGGTCTCACTCCTTCTTGTCTAATGGGTGAAGGATCACTCTTCTGAAAAGTATCTTGATTACCTTCACCTCTTATATCTTTCAAACCAACTACCTTAAGAAAAGCACCCATATCCAGTTGGAGAGAGCTTTTAATAGATTTTTATGGGCTGGTCAAAGAAAGCAGTTACACTGGGCTTCTTGGCAGAAGGTAGCCAAACCCATTTTAGCTAGTGGGCTGGGGTTCAAGGGGTTCCAACAAGTTGTAAAAATTAATTTCTATAAGATGTGGATTCAGTTCAGAGCACAAACTTCTTTGTGGGCAAAATTCATGTATGGTAAGTATTGCAAGGGCCAACACCCCTCCCTTATCACTAAAAAGCTGGGAGACTCCAAAATTTTGACAAATATGCTGAAATTCAGAGAGCAAGCTGAAGACATGTACATTTGGAATTTGGAGAATGGTAAAGTGAACTTTTGGCTTGACAACTGGTATCCTAAAGACTGGATTGGGGCCCCCCTCTAGACTTTAACCCTCAGCTCCTAGTCTGTGACTTCTGGGATGGGGACTCTCCTAAGCTCCAATCTCTCATTCAGGAGCCTCACTTATCTCTAGTCACTGGAAGTGTGTTTGCTAAAGACAGAAAGGATAAAATCATTTGGAAAAGTTACACTAACCAAAGCCTAACCAAAGCAATTTATGCCAAGTTAAATCTTTGGGAAAAGGTCAATTGGGGTGTGGCCATCTGGAACAGATTCCTATCCCCCTCCATTTCTTTCTTTTGTTGTAGATTTTTCAATTACCTATTGCCCACTGGTGATATTCTCAAACTCAAAGGCTTAAGAGGACCCTCTAGATGTTGTCTTTGTCTAAAAAGTGAGGAGAACATTCACCACCTGTTTTTCAAATGTGAATTTGCACAAGAGGTGTGGAAAGAGCTCCTTTATGGGATGAAGAAGGACCGTTTAGACAAGGACTGGACCAGTCTCTATGCTGGTTGGTATAGCTGGAGAAGTACATAGGAGGAGTATATCCCCTTAATTGTGGCTTGGTTCTTGTGGATGGGGAGGAACAGCAACAAACATGATGATAAAAGTATTCAACATAACATCCAATATAACAAGGTAACCAGAAACTGTGTTGCCTATCTAAACAAAATTACTCAGCTTAAGAACTGCCCTAGCTTAAATATGGCTCAGACCAGTAACACTATTAATCACAACAGAATTGAGACTGTCACTTGGAACCCTCCTGATACTCTAACCATGAAAATAAACACTGATGGTAGCTTCTCTAAATGGGGTGCAGGGGTGGGAGGGTTTTTAGAAATTCCTCCAGTAATTGTCTACTTTTCTTCCATGCTCCCACTGTGGCAAATGATGCTCTTGAAGCTGAGCTTATTGCTATCTACTAGGCCCTTACATTTGCACAAAAAGCAACTTGGCAGAAAGTTTGGATGGAGGTTGACTCTTTACAATTTATCACATTGTTGAATTCTGATAAGCCATCCTCATGGCACCATATGCAATGGAAGATAAAAACTGTCATATTCTACAAAAGTCTTACAATTCATATGTCTTTCATTTATAAAGAAGGTAACCAACCTGCTAATTGGCTTGTCAGACAAGAAACCTATGCCAACTCTATTTCTGTTTATACAACACCTCCTACCCCCCTTGCCCTCCTACTTCATGGTGACAAGCTGAAGATCCCTCACCTCAGATTCAAACCAAGCCCACTTAAAGAGATTTAGTGCAATGTTTGCTTTCTCCTTTTTGTTTTTCTTTTAATTGTAACTCTCTGTAAACTTTTGAGGATTGGGCTCCCTCCCTTTGTCTGGGAACCCCTCCTTTAGGAACCTTTGTAACACTTTTGATAATCAACATGCAGGGAGTCGTATAATGCTCCTTTAAATATATATATAAGGATATATATAGATTTTTATCGAGGCCTCCTTTAACATATATATATCTATATATATCTATATATATGCATCAAAATGTCACAAATTTTAACCTGGCGACTTGAGACAAATTGGAATATTTTTAGTCATTTTATAAACAAAGTTATGTATTTTTAAATTCCTAAAAATGTTTTTTACCCATCTTCTACTAAAACAATTATTAAAAAAGGTGTCGGAATGTAAGGTCCGACCTCAAATGTGAAGAACCAGAAATTTAGGACTGATTCGGAAGTGAGAATTGAAATGTAGGTCAATTCTCAAAAGAAAATGCTGGAATGTAAGGACCGACCTCAAATGTGAAGAACCAGAAATTTAGGACTGATTCGAAAGTGAGAATTGAAATGTAGGTCAATTCTCAAAAGAAAGTGTCGGAATGTAAGGTCCGACCTCAAATGTGAACAGTCAGAAATTTAGGACTGATTCAGAAATGAGAATTGAAAGGTAGGTCAATTCTCAAAAGAAAGTGTCGGAATGTAAGGTCCGACCTCAAATGTGAAGAATCAGAAATTTAGGACTGATTCATAAGTGAGAATTGAAATGTAGGTCAATTCTCAAAAGAACAGAATGTGAGGTCCGACCTCAAATGTGAAGAATCAGAAATTTAGGACTGATTTGGAAGTGAGAATTGAAATGTAGGTCAATTCTCAAAAGAAAGTGTTGAAATGTAAGGTCCGACCTCAAATGTGAAGAATCAGAAAATTAGGACTGATTCAGAAATGAGAATTGAAAGGTAGGTCAATTCTCAAAAGAAGGTGTCGGAATGTAAGGTCCGACCTCAAATGTGAAGCATAAAAAATTTAGGACAGATTCAGAAGTGAGAATTGAAATGTAGGTCAATTCTCAAAAGAAATTGTCGTAATGTAAGGTCCGACCTTAAATGTGAAGAATAAAAAATTTAGGACTGATTTGGAAATGAGAATTATAATGTAGGTCAATTCTCAAAAGAAAGTGTCGGAATGTAAGGTGCGACCTCGAATGTGAAGAATAAAAAATTTAGGACTGATTTAGAAATGAGAATTGAAAAGTAGGTATCAACCCGAAGATGAGAGAATTGAAATTTAGGTATCAATTCAAAGATATGAGAATCAGGATTTAGGTACTGATTTGAAGATGTGATTTGAAATTTACAAAGAGCTTGTGATGTTGAATTTGCGGTAGTGTGTCATGTGAAAATGTTAATTTTGAAGAAGATTTGTAGAGCTTCATGGAGTTTTGTGCAGAATGTGAAATTCTGTGAGGATGTGTAGAGAATTAGTGTAGATAACAATGGTTGTGCTGCGCGCACAAAGATTAGGAAATTGTGAAAACGGAAGTATCCACTCAACAAGTTTGTTTTATTTTCTTGTTGTCTTGTTTATGACAATTTAATTTCTCAAAATTTGTTTTTAAAGATTTAATTTCAATTTTTTCATTTTCAAAAGAAATTTTATTATTTATTTATTACAATTATCTTTTATTTGTGTTTTATTTATTGTTGAAAATTTGTCGTTTCGTTCTTTGTTCATTGGAACTCTGAACCATTGTATGATTCACAGCTTTCATCCATCGCACAAAAAAGGCAATTGACAAAAAGGCACAATTTGAGAGAAATTTTCATTAATTTGCAAATTTCCATTAATCTACTTTAATAAAGATACTACATATCAAATGTAGGCTAATTCCTCAAAAAAGGTACATCATGTAATACATGCTGAAATACATTTGAGAGTCATCTCAAGATGTGAGTACATCATAGATTGATTACATCAAATACATGTCATGCTGTTAAAAGAAAGCAAGTGAGTTGATCAAGAATACCTTCTGAGTCATGCTCCAGGATAAGAGTTCCCTTTGCATGTATTCAGAGGTACAACCTTCTTATAACTCGTAAGGAAAAAGTTCCTCCAAATTCGGGTCTTCCCGGAATCCATATGGCATCTTACTGTCATCAATCCTGCGGAAAGTCACGGAGACCCTACGGTGTCGTACCCCTGGTATGCAGTGTTTGGCCACGTCTGCACCATTGCCCTTGAGAACAAGTACTGAACCAACTTGAAGAGGAATCTCCGCAGCTCCTCTGAATTCACCAGAGCCGATTATATTGATTTCTTTTCCAAACAGAATATTTCTCTTACTCATGAATGAGACCATGCAGAAAGGCCTCACAAAGTCATGATGGTCAATGTGCGGAGGAATGCAGTCACCTTCTTCGTAAATGTTGATGATGCAACTTTTAGGAATGCAAGTGGCGGGGAAGATATTCCACTTGACCATTCTCTTTATCATCCACTTTATTATCGGTGGGAAAGGATCCACCTCGTCATAT
>NW_018253599.1:91685-92936 GCF_001263595.1 Phalaenopsis equestris
GCTCGGGTCCGGGGCGGGATTCAAATCCGTGGTTAGCCGATCCGGAATATGAGATTCCGCCTCAAGCGGGATATATGATCCTGGCCGCCGTGGTGTGCGTTGGTCCGTCCCCAGTGGGACATACGGTTCATTTCTCACAAAACCTGGAGTCTGAGACTCGTTGGTGCTTGCAGTGTATTCTTCTAAAGTATTGAAATGCTGTAGATGTAGAACATTGTAATCCGGACATTCTACAAATGCGCCCGTGACTGATGTCCTGGCTGGTATCTCGACGTTGCATGTTGGGCAACCTTTGCACAAGATATCTGGGACCGGTGTACATCTGATACTGTCAGAAATTCTGATTTTTCATCTGTAGTAGGCAGGTTGGCAGAAGTCTCTCCCAGCTCTGTATCGACGAAAGTCTCTCCCAGCTCTGTATCGTAGATATGTCCCTCAGGAATGGGGGTAAAAAAACCACTTATGTTTCTTTGGCGCTTGCGCTCCTATCGGACGTTGCGTCCTGCAGAGTGGAGTATTTGGTAGTTGCTCACTGTGGGAAGCTATTAAGCCCCTTGCTAGAGTAGCTATCATGGAGGGCAGTCGGCTGGGTCCCTCCATCGGATCTTGTTCTGCTATCTTGTTTTTACCTTTACATGACACATCATCCTGAGTGGTCACTCTCAACAGTGAAGGTAGTCCCTTCTTTTCTTCATTGCTGACTACATCTATTAGAGGTATATTATAGTCCATATCAATCTAGTTGAAATCCATGTTGAAATCTATGACACCTCCTTGTGGCGCCATCTCTTCATTCAATGCGAGGTTTTAGCCATCCTGGAAGGCAAAGATCAGCTTCTGCCTTGACATTTTTCTACAGACGACAGAAAGAAACGTCAGTTGGCTGAAGTTTGGCATGAACAAGAACAAAACAGAGTATTTATTAAAGTAAATTTCAGTTTGTTTTGGCGAAAAAAATTACTCATGTTATGTGTGAGTTTTGTTTTAATTTAATGGCATTTTTTGAATCCAAAAGTAGAAGAGAGAACGTGTGAAGTTCAAAAATTTTCTCAAAATTTTCATTATATATGAGATTAATTACAAAATTTGGACCTAGTCGTAGACATATGGCCATATAGATAACCTTAAAACAATCAAGGTTTCAAAGTTTCAAAGCAAGCACAGGCGAGCGGAGGCAATCGACATCAGACTACGTAATAGGGTTTTAGGTAACGTCCATTTATCGGTAGGGTTGGGGTTTTTCCCCCGGAA
>NW_018253599.1:93931-94832 GCF_001263595.1 Phalaenopsis equestris
ATGCAATCAGACATCATTGCTGGCCAATAATATCCGAGTCTTTTAATCTTCATTTTCATTTTTTGTCCCGAATGGTGAGCGCCACACAATCCGGCATGTACTTCTTTGACATTATTCTGTGCTTCGGCTCTGCTCAAACGCCGTAGCCACATTTGGTCGAATGATCTACTGTAGAGAACATTTTCCACCAGGGCGTAAGACATGGCCCTTCTTATGATGTGGTGCGCTTCAAACTTGTCTTCTGGAAGCTTTCCAGTATGCAAATATTCTATTAATGGCTTGCACTAATCTTTGTTGATGTCCTCAACTGTATTTATTTTTTCTTCTTTTCAAGTTTGTGTAGAGTTTCACAGTCGTTTTGAGACAAGACTCGTCTTCCTTGCACCGTGACTTCAATTGAATCCTTTGGGAGACACGCCATTTCCTTAGCGAGTTTTGCTAAAGCTTCGGCATGAGCATTTTCTCCCCGAGGAGTCCGGTAGAACGTCACATCAGGAATCTACTCCAGGAGCTTCATCGTGTACAAATGGTATTCTGCTAACCTTTGTTTTAGAATTCTGTGTTGTACGGCGACTTGTTGGATGACAAGTTGAGAGTCACCATAAATGTCAATGTTCGTTATATCCATCAAAATTTCCAACTCCAATCCGGTGATTAAAGCTTCATGATCTGCTTCATTGTTGGTACACGGCTCCGTCAGGTGGTACAAAAACCTCAACATACCCTTATCTGGCGTGATAAAGATCAAACTGATCCCTGCCTTCCCAGGTATAACTGTGACTGATCCTTTGTCTTTCCTAGCTGACGAGGCACCATCGAAGTACATTTCTCAGCGTTGCGCACTAAAAAATTCCATTTGTAGTACCTGCTCGTCTGGTAACTCATCGTTGAGAGAGGTCCC
>NW_018253600.1:0-1481 GCF_001263595.1 Phalaenopsis equestris
TTCATTTTGCAATCAATTTCTTAGATTGCAGATCATAGTATAGGTTCTACGCTTTCATGCTAGCAAATTTATCATGATCAAAAACTCCTTTTCCTTTTCCTCTTTTCATTTTTGGAGCCATGAAAAATCTAAAATATTCCGAATAAAATTCTAATAAATCTTAAATATATGATTTTTAGGCTTCTGTTGACCTCACTTTTGGTTGAGGTCTAGTCTTTCTTCTTTGTAGCCCAGGGTCTAGCCATAGGACTTTCCTGTTGACTATTCTTAGAAAACTAGAAAAGAAACCCTCACCTCACCATTAGTAATTCTACACTCCTCCTTGCTCAACTTTAAGTTCAACATATTGGTCCTAATCTCTAGTACTTAGTAGGTAGGGTTATTATGGGGGAACTCAAGGAGAGTTCCCATAGGACCGTTTGACCTTAGGGTTAAACCTGGGTGCTGGTATGGGGCTAAGGCACTTACTTTCACTCACTACACTCACTCTCACTCACAATACCTCATAACCCTAAACCCAATATTTGTTGACTTTGGTCCCTTAATAATTTGGGAGAATCATGTAGATGGTCCCCTAAATCCACAAGCCCAAGGATAGGGTTTAGCTAAGACTAGTACATAGAAGACCCAAATGGGGATTTCATTGGTCCATAGCTCATGTAGGTTGGTTGATACCCCAACCCTACTAAATTACCCAATTTGACTTTTCAACCCCCAACCTACCCAAATTACCTAAACAACCCTAAATCCCAAATTTGGTCAAAATCCTTAAATTTACACAAAATATCCAAATTTATTCAAAAATCATTTCAAACCTTTTAAAAATACCCAAGTTACCCAAAACTATCAAAAAATTTCAAATGTACCAAAATACCCTCAAAATTGCCAAAATTACAAAAATACCCTTGGCATCCCAAACTTTCCCAAAACATCCAAAATCACTCCAAACGTCTCCAAAACCAATTTGGACTCTTCAATTGAACCCAATTTGGCAATTTGACCATTTTGACCAAAACCCCCAAATTGCCTTTAAAGGCCCAATTTCCCCAAATTCATCTCAAATGTCCATCAATCTAGGCCCAATTTTCTTCAATATCAATCCTAAACTTAAATTCACATTTTATATGAATAATTTAAACCAAATCTAAGCTTAATTGGCCCATTCTTTGAGCCCAATTTTGATCTGTCAAACCACCAATTTTGGCTACATGACTTAATTCCACCAAATTGAACTTCATAACCTACTTAATTTGCCACAATTTAGGTTGAAAACTCTGCATGATATTTCTACACATCAAAATTGACCTTCAATTGGCCTTGGTCAAGCCTAAAATTCATTTAATTTTGACCCAAGTCCAAGAATCCCCATATTTGCCCCAGATTAACTGTCTCCAAATTTCACCAAATTGAATGTCGTAGCCCCAAAATTAGCACCCAATTTTGGATCCAATTTATGTTGAAAACTCTTCATGACACTCCTA
>NW_018253601.1:0-1225 GCF_001263595.1 Phalaenopsis equestris
CAACAAATGGACCCCCAATAGGTGTGGTGCGCTGGTGAAGCATACCGCACGTATTGGCGTTGACTGACGAGATCAACAAAAACTAATACAGACTCCTAAGTCAACAGACTCGGAATTATGCGTAGATTTATGTGTGCGATTTGTTTCTGTCGGGGAATTAGCAGGTGATCGTCTGGTTGAAATCAAGGAGTAGAGACTCTCGCTGGGGATCGGAGAGTGAATTTTGAGTTATGAAATTTCAGGTATTTATATAAGATGGGAATCAGTATGTAAGTGTTGACCTCGAGGTGGGAATTAAAATTTGGGTATGAATCCCGAAAGAGAGAATCAAATTCCATAATCCATTTAAGGTGGTCTTAAAACCGATTTCAGAAGATGAGAATAGGATGTATTGAATTAATCGAAGGGCTTATTCCCTCAACCTCAAGAATATCATTGAATTTGATTAATTGAATTTGATTTAAAAGATTGTGATAGGAGGGGTTCCTAAAGCAACGCAAAATCAGAGATAAAATCCTCAACCTCTAGAATTTGATTTGAAAGATTGCGATAGGAGGGGACTCCTAAAGCAACGTGGAATCATATATAAAATCGTCAACCTCTAGAATTTGATATTGCACCATTGCAAAACAATGCAAAATCAAATGTCTGAATCCTCTTCCCCTAGAATTTGATATTTCATTGGAAACATATCGCTACATTGGTAAGGAAAGCACGATGACTAACATCCAACCTAAGAGGTAGTAGACATAGATCAGGTTCAGAAAGAAAGCATGATGACTAACATCCAACTCAAGAGCTGATCAGGCAAGATAAATTTACTGCATTGGGGAGGAAAGCTTGATGACTAACATCCAACCCAAGAGGTAGTAGACACATATCAGGTTGAGAAGTAAAGTACGACGACTAACATCCAACTCAAGAGATGATCAAGAAAGATAAATTTAGTGCATTGGGGAGGAAGCTCGATGACTAACATATAACCCTAGAGGTAGTAGACATAGATCATGTTAAGAAGGAAAGCACGACGTTAACATCCAACTCAAAAGCTGATCAGGCAAGGTAAATTTACTACATTGGGGAGGAAAGCTCGATGACTAACACCCAACCAAAGAGGTACCAGACATAAATCAGGTTGAGAACAATAGGATGAGAACCCAAAGTAACGCGGAATCGGATGTAGAATCCTCAACCTCTTGAGTTTGATTTGAAAGATTGTAATAGG
>NW_018253601.1:1347-2476 GCF_001263595.1 Phalaenopsis equestris
CAATAGGATGAGCTCCTAAAGCAACGCGGAATTGGATGTGAATCCTTAACCTCTAGAATATTGATTTGAAAGATTGCAATAGGATGAGCTCCTAAAGCAACGCGGAATTGGATGTGAATCCTCAACCTCTAGAATATTGATTTGAAAGATTACAATAGGATGAGCTCCTAAAGCAACGTGGAATCGAATGTGAATCCTCAACATCTAGAATATTGGTTTGAATGATTGCAATAGGATGAGCTCCTACAGCAACGCGGTATCGGATGGAAAATCTTCAACCTCTCAAAAATTTGATTTGAAAGATTGAAATAGGATGGGCTCCTAAAGCCACGTGGAATCAGATGGAGTCCTCAACCTCTAGAATTGATTTGAAAGATTGTAATAGGATGGGCTCCTAAAGCAATGCGAAATTGGATGTGAATCCTTATCCTCTAGAATATTTATTTGAAAGATTACAATAGGATGAGAACCTAAAGCAACGCAGAATCGGATGTGAATCCTCAACCTCTAGAATATCGCGTTTCGAATTCATGGGAAACTAGTAGAATTTATGAAGATTGACATTGGTGAGAGAAAAAGAAATTGTGAAACTTTGTGAGATTTTGTACAGAATTTGAAATTCCGCGGGGATGTGAAGAAAACTGGTACAGACCAAGGTAGTTGCGCTACGCAAGAAAAGAGTAAGAAACCTCGAACTCGAGAAATTCATCATTTTCTTTTCTTTTTGTTAGCATTTGGACCCAATTTCAGACAAGCAAGACGTCTTAGCTTCTAAGAATGAGTCTTTGTCTCTGAAATATTGCAAGGCACAGTACTTCTTGAAGTATCGTCCACTGACAAATGATAAGTGCAGAAAATAGTCCATCCTTAAGGTACCATCGGAACTACATTCCTTCAAGTACACATAAAAGATGTGTTATTTCTACAGATACCATGGTTGAAGAGGCCGCAAGTTCGTAGCTTCATTCATAGTTGTCATCATTTCATTTGTTGCAGATTATGTAAAGGTTGTTGAAGTTGTCTTCGAGAAATCTTTCTAACGTTCTTCGAGTTGAAGTTGGAGTTGTATTTGCTGGAAACTGAAGGATATGACTTCAGGTTTGAATTTCTTCAGGTTTGAATTTCTATT
>NW_018253601.1:3338-4598 GCF_001263595.1 Phalaenopsis equestris
GGATATTATAACTCGTTTGAAAGTCAGGACCCAGTCACGTGGCAGGAAATTAAAAGGCTCGTGATATCCCGAGTCAACTTATTCGTATTTCAACCACACTATCTTATTTTGAAGTCAACTTAGGACCCAATCCAAATTCGTTAAAGTTGATGACTCAGATATTAGGGAATTAATTTCATTCTTCGCTGAAGTCATAGTCTTATCAAAAAATCCAAATTTTCTTCGAGGTGATCAGTTTTTTTTTTAAATTGCACAATCCTGAACAACAACAAACCATTTTCTTTCATTAATTACTGTGAGAGGGATGGGATAGATTAATATTGATCATGTTAATTTCTCATTTAAGCAAAATAGTAATACAATAGTAGCCAAGAGGCATTTCATTCGTTGGCAGTTGCATAAGAATGGGTTGGAACAAACAAATCAACCAAAATCATATTGATAGAACCTCTTTCAGGATCCTTTCAAAAATTTTTTTGGGATCATTATATTTTCACTTTTAAAATTCTCCTCAAGCAAGTCTTTGAAACAGCAGCAATCCTCTATAGTGTGTCCAATGAACCTGTGGTACGGATAATATCTCGGATGTCCTTTCTTGTTGACCTCATTAGGCTTCTTTGGCTTAAGCAACCTAAACTCGGGATTCTTGATCAGACTGCGGAACTACCTTTTTGTTGCTTCATCTTTAAAAGAGAATATCCCATTTGATCGAGTGTTCATGATTGGAACTTGTCTTTCATATGTTTGAGAAGGTCTTTGCTGAGATGATTGCTAAATATTCTGACGAGGATGTTTGAAGGTTTTTTGTTGTTGTTCTGCTTGTATTTGCAATTGTCATTTTCCTCTGCTAACAACATCAACTGTCCCAGATTTCTTCTTGAATATCTTGGTTATCATGGAGTTCTCATCCATCTCGTGAGAATCCATATACTTGACATCTTCTTGTAGATTGCTAGCTTTGTTAAGTAGCTTTTCGAAGGATTTGATGGTGAGCCCCTTAAGAAAGAAAGCTACTGGCCCATGAATGCTCTTAAGTAGAATCTCAATTGCATGATGTTCCTGTAGCTGAGGTTCGCAGTTCATGCTAAGGTTTCTCCACCTCAAAATATAATCTACTAGAATCTCGCTAGGCTTTTGTTTTTCTACCACAAGATCTCCAATAGAAATATGGTGCTGTACTCTGACAAATCTTTTTACAAATAAAAGTTCTAACTGTTCGAATGTCTTGACCGATCCGTTGAGCAACTCAGCATACCAATC
>NW_018253601.1:5888-6889 GCF_001263595.1 Phalaenopsis equestris
ACTGACCATATTGTTGTGCCTGTTGTTGGCGGGATTGTCGAGGCTGTTTGGCTTTCAAAATTTCCTGGCCGCGCCTCCTTTCCTGTGCCTTTATCAGTTGTGCAGGCTTTGAGTCGGACCCAATCTCGAATCCAAAAAGTAGTGGGGCACAAGCGTCAACTGACTCTTCCTCATGTAGAATTTCTTTTCCCTTACTCGGCAAAACTGTTGCCACGGTGACAGTCTATCCAATAGTAGGAGTAAAAACAGTTCTCGGAGTAATCTCAACGCTCCCAACTACAGACTTTTCAAGACTAGTAGGGCTCTTTTCAATCAACACCTTTGAAGGGGAGAATTCTTTGGTAGACTTCAAGTTGAACTCTACAATAGGCTCCACAGACTTATCTGTTTCAAATTTCATTACTGTGACGGCCAACTTCCCAAACTTAACTCCGATATCATCGAACCCTTGTCCAAACTTAATAATTGCCATGTCAGGCAGTTCATCCCTATTGACAGCGAACTCCATTCCGGAGGCAAAGGAAAATATCAACTTTGGCGAAGACATTGTTCCTGTCATTTGAAGAATTTTTGAAAGTCAGCGATGTCCCGTCGACAGCGATGTCCCGTGCCTTGCAGCTTCGACAGAAGTACTCAAATTGACGCACGTGTCTTATAAACTGAGCATTCTTTATTAGTTTACTTTTTAAATTTATTATTCACTTGATATTAAAGCATCAAAGAATTGTAATTAACAAATTGAATAAGCGTGAAGAGGTGCAACAACATGGCTTGATTCACAGAAAAACAAACTCAAAATCGAAGGAGACGAAGAAATGCAAAGTTTATGACCCAGTGCAGGACCAACTTTACAACGCACAACGCCCAAGCGGAACCAATCCACCGACACACCTATTGGGGTCTGGCCCCACATGAAAATTTAAAGAGACCTTAATGGGTCCTTAATGGACTTCTGAACCTCTCTGTTTAAAGATGGTTGAACAACTAGTCTTGAAGTCCAA